>NW_028151977.1:0-155720 GCF_964638095.1 Poromitra crassiceps
CCAGAGAGGCTGAATACCGCACTGAGTCAATGCGGTCTTAGCCTCTCTGGTCTCAACACTCTGTCTGATTTTGGATTTTTTTTTTTTTTTTTCAAAATCAGACTTGACACCAGAGAGGCTGAATACCGCACTGAGTCAATGCGGTCTTAGCCTCTCTTGTGTCAACACTCTGTCTGATTTTGGATTTTTTTTTTTTTTTTCCAAAATCAGACTTGACACCAGAGAGGCTGAATACCGCACTGAGTCAATGCGGTCTTAGCCTCTCTGGTCTCAACACTCTGTCTGATTTTGGATTTTTTTTTTTTTTTTTCCAAAATCAGACTTGACACCAGAGAGGCTGAATACCGCACTGAGTCAATGCGGTCTTAGCCTCTCTGGTGTCAACACTCTGTCTGATTTTGGATTTTTTTTTTTTTTTTCCAAAATCAGACTTGACACCAGAGAGGCTGAATACCGCACTGAGTCAATGCGGTCTTAGCCTCTCTGGTCTCAACACTCTGTCTGATTTTGGATTTTTTTTTTTTTTTTCCAAAATCAGACTTGACACCAGAGAGGCTGAATACCGCACTGAGTCAATGCGGTCTTAGCCTCTCTGGTCTCAACACTCTGTCTGATTTTGGATTTTTTTTTTTTTTTTTCCAAAATCAGACTTGACACCAGAGAGGCTGAATACCGCACTGAGTCAATGCGGTCTTAGCCTCTCTGGTCTCAACACTCTGTCTGATTTTGGATTTTTTTTTTTTTTTTTTCCAAAATCAGACTTGACACCAGAGAGGCTGAATACCGCACTGAGTCAATGCGGTCTTAGCCTCTCTGGTCTCAACACTCTGTCTGATTTTGGATTTTTTTTTTTTTTTTTCCAAAATCAGACTTGACACCAGAGAGGCTGAATACCGCACTGAGTCAATGCGGTCTTAGCCTCTCTGGTGTCAACACTCTGTCTGATTTTGGATTTTTTTTTTTTTTTTTCCAAAATCAGACTTGACACCAGAGAGGCTGAATACCGCACTGAGTCAATGCGGTCTTAGCCTCTCTGGTCTCAACACTCTGTCTGATTTTGGATTTTTTTTTTTTTTTTTCCAAAATCAGACTTGACACCAGAGAGGCTGAATACCGCACTGAGTCAATGCGGTCTTAGCCTCTCTGGTGTCAACACTCTGTCTGATTTTGGATTTTTTTTTTTTTTTTCCAAAATCAGACTTGACACCAGAGAGGCTGAATACCGCACTGAGTCAATGCGGTCTTAGCCTCTCTGGTCTCAACACTCTGTCTGATTTTGGATTTTTTTTTTTTTTTTTCCAAAATCAGACTTGACACCAGAGAGGCTGAATACCGCACTGAGTCAATGCGGTCTTAGCCTCTCTTGTGTCAACACTCTGTCTGATTTTGGATTTTTTTTTTTTTTTTCCAAAATCAGACTTGACACCAGAGAGGCTGAATACCGCACTGAGTCAATGCGGTCTTAGCCTCTCTGGTCTCAACACTCTGTCTGATTTTGGATTTTTTTTTTTTTTTTTCCAAAATCAGACTTGACACCAGAGAGGCTGAATACCGCACTGAGTCAATGCGGTCTTAGCCTCTCTGGTGTCAACACTCTGTCTGATTTTGGATTTTTTTTTTTTTTTTCCAAAATCAGACTTGACACCAGAGAGGCTGAATACCGCACTGAGTCAATGCGGTCTTAGCCTCTCTGGTCTCAACACTCTGTCTGATTTTGGATTTTTTTTTTTTTTTTCCAAAATCAGACTTGACACCAGAGAGGCTGAATACCGCACTGAGTCAATGCGGTCTTAGCCTCTCTGGTCTCAACACTCTGTCTGATTTTGGATTTTTTTTTTTTTTTTCCAAAATCAGACTTGACACCAGAGAGGCTGAATACCGCACTGAGTCAATGCGGTCTTAGCCTCTCTGGTGTCAACACTCTGTCTGATTTTGGATTTTTTTTTTTTTTTTCCAAAATCAGACTTGACACCAGAGAGGCTGAATACCGCACTGAGTCAATGCAGGTCTTAGCCTCTCTGGTCTCAACACTCTGTCTGATTTTGGATTTTTTTTTTTTTTTTTCCAAAATCAGACTTGACACCAGAGAGGCTGAATACCGCACTGAGTCAATGCGGTCTTAGCCTCTCTGGTGTCAACACTCTGTCTGATTTTGGATTTTTTTTTTTTTTTTCCAAAATCAGACTTGACACCAGAGAGGCTGAATACCGCACTGAGTCAATGCGGTCTTAGCCTCTCTGGTCTCAACACTCTGTCTGATTTTGGATTTTTTTTTTTTTTTTTTCCAAAATCAGACTTGACACCAGAGAGGCTGAATACCGCACTGAGTCAATGCGGTCTTAGCCTCTCTGGTGTCAACACTCTGTCTGATTTTGGATTTTTTTTTTTTTTTTTTCCAAAATCAGACTTGACACCAGAGAGGCTGAATACCGCACTGAGTCAATGCGGTCTTAGCCTCTCTGGTCTCAACACTCTGTCTGATTTTGGATTTTTTTTTTTTTTTTTTCCAAAATCAGACTTGACACCAGAGAGGCTGAATACCGCACTGAGTCAATGCGGTCTTAGCCTCTCTGGTGTCAACACTCTGTCTGATTTTGGATTTTTTTTTTTTTTTTTTCCAAAATCAGACTTGACACCAGAGAGGCTGAATACCGCACTGAGTCAATGCGGTCTTAGCCTCTCTGGTCTCAACACTCTGTCTGATTTTGGATTTTTTTTTTTTTTTTCAAAATCAGACTTGACACCAGAGAGGCTGAATACCGCACTGAGTCAATGCGGTCTTAGCCTCTCTGGTGTCAACACTCTGTCTGATTTTGGATTTTTTTTTTTTTTTTTCCAAAATCAGACTTGACACCAGAGAGGCTGAATACCGCACTGAGTCAATGCGGTCTTAGCCTCTCTGGTCTCAACACTCTGTCTGATTTTGGATTTTTTTTTTTTTTTTTTCCAAAATCAGACTTGACACCAGAGAGGCTGAATACCGCACTGAGTCAATGCGGTCTTAGCCTCTCTGGTCTCAACACTCTGTCTGATTTTGGATTTTTTTTTTTTTTTTTCCAAAATCAGACTTGACACCAGAGAGGCTGAATACCGCACTGAGTCAATGCGGTCTTAGCCTCTCTGGTCTCAACACTCTGTCTGATTTTGGATTTTTTTTTTTTTTTTTCCAAAATCAGACTTGACACCAGAGAGGCTGAATACCGCACTGAGTCAATGCGGTCTTAGCCTCTCTGGTCTCAACACTCTGTCTGATTTTGGATTTTTTTTTTTTTTTTCCAAAATCAGACTTGACACCAGAGAGGCTGAATACCGCACTGAGTCAATGCGGTCTTAGCCTCTCTGGTGTCAACACTCTGTCTGATTTTGGATTTTTTTTTTTTTTTTTTCCAAAATCAGACTTGACACCAGAGAGGCTGAATACCGCACTGAGTCAATGCGGTCTTAGCCTCTCTGGTCTCAACACTCTGTCTGATTTTGGATTTTTTTTTTTTTTTTTTCCAAAATCAGACTTGACACCAGAGAGGCTGAATACCGCACTGAGTCAATGCGGTCTTAGCCTCTCTGGTCTCAACACTCTGTCTGATTTTGGATTTTTTTTTTTTTTTCCAAAATCATACTTGACACCAGAGAGGCTGAATACCGCACTGAGTCAATGCGGTCTTAGCCTCTCTGGTGTCAACACTCTGTCTGATTTTGGATTTTTTTTTTTTTTTTCCAAAATCAGACTTGACACCAGAGAGGCTGAATACCGCACTGAGTCAATGCGGTCTTAGCCTCTCTGGTCTCAACACTCTGTCTGATTTTGGATTTTTTTTTTTTTTTTTCCAAAATCAGACTTGACACCAGAGAGGCTGAATACCGCACTGAGTCAATGCGGTCTTAGCCTCTCTGGTGTCAACACTCTGTCTGATTTTGGATTTTTTTTTTTTTTTTTCCAAAATCAGACTTGACACCAGAGAGGCTGAATACCGCACTGAGTCAATGCGGTCTTAGCCTCTCTGGTCTCAACACTCTGTCTGATTTTGGATTTTTTTTTTTTTTTTTCCAAAATCAGACTTGACACCAGAGAGGCTGAATACCGCACTGAGTCAATGCGGTCTTAGCCTCTCTGGTCTCAACACTCTGTCTGATTTTGGATTTTTTTTTTTTTTTTCCAAAATCATACTTGACACCAGAGAGGCTGAATACCGCACTGAGTCAATGCGGTCTTAGCCTCTCTGGTGTCAACACTCTGTCTGATTTTGGATTTTTTTTTTTTTTTTCCAAAATCAGACTTGACACCAGAGAGGCTGAATACCGCACTGAGTCAATGCGGTCTTAGCCTCTCTGGTCTCAACACTCTGTCTGATTTTGGATTTTTTTTTTTTTTTTTCCAAAATCAGACTTGACACCAGAGAGGCTGAATACCGCACTGAGTCAATGCGGTCTTAGCCTCTCTGGTGTCAACACTCTGCTCTGATTTTGGATTTTTTTTTTTTTTTTTTTTCCAAAATCAGACTTGACACCAGAGAGGCTGAATACCGCACTGAGTCAATGCGGTCTTAGCCTCTCTGGTCTCAACACTCTGTCTGATTTTGGATTTTTTTTTTTTTTTTTTCCAAAATCAGACTTGACACCAGAGAGGCTGAATACCGCACTGAGTCAATGCGGTCTTAGCCTCTCTGGTCTCAACACTCTGTCTGATTTTGGATTTTTTTTTTTTTTTTCCAAAATCAGACTTGACACCAGAGAGGCTGAATACCGCACTGAGTCAATGCGGTCTTAGCCTCTCTGGTGTCAACACTCTGTCTGATTTTGGATTTTTTTTTTTTTTTTTCCAAAATCAGACTTGACACCAGAGAGGCTGAATACCGCACTGAGTCAATGCGGTCTTAGCCTCTCTGGTCTCAACACTCTGTCTGATTTTGGATTTTTTTTTTTTTTTTTCCAAAATCAGACTTGACACCAGAGAGGCTGAATACCGCACTGAGTCAATGCGGTCTTAGCCTCTCTGGTGTCAACACTCTGTCTGATTTTGGATTTTTTTTTTTTTTTTTCCAAAATCAGACTTGACACCAGAGAGGCTGAATACCGCACTGAGTCAATGCGGTCTTAGCCTCTCTGGTCTCAACACTCTGTCTGATTTTGGATTTTTTTTTTTTTTTTTCCAAAATCAGACTTGACACCAGAGAGGCTGAATACCGCACTGAGTCAATGCGGTCTTAGCCTCTCTGGTGTCAACACTCTGTCTGATTTTGGATTTTTTTTTTTTTTTTTCCAAAATCAGACTTGACACCAGAGAGGCTGAATACCGCACTGAGTCAATGCGGTCTTAGCCTCTCTGGTCTCAACACTCTGTCTGATTTTGGATTTTTTTTTTTTTTTTTCCAAAATCAGACTTGACACCAGAGAGGCTGAATACCGCACTGAGTCAATGCGGTCTTAGCCTCTCTGGTCGTCAACACTCTGTCTGATTTTGGATTTTTTTTTTTTTTTTCCAAAATCAGACTTGACACCAGAGAGGCTGAATACCGCACTGAGTCAATGCGGTCTTAGCCTCTCTGGTCTCAACACTCTGTCTGATTTTGGATTTTTTTTTTTTTTTTTCCAAAATCAGACTTGACACCAGAGAGGCTGAATACCGCACTGAGTCAATGCGGTCTTAGCCTCTCTGGTCTCAACACTCTGTCTGATTTTGGATTTTTTTTTTTTTTTTCCAAAATCAGACTTGACACCAGAGAGGCTGAATACCGCACTGAGTCAATGCGGTCTTAGCCTCTCTGGTGTCAACACTCTGTCTGATTTTGGATTTTTTTTTTTTTTTTCCAAAATCAGACTTGACACCAGAGAGGCTGAATACCGCACTGAGTCAATGCAGTCTTAGCCTCTCTGGTCTCAACACTCTGTCTGATTTTGGATTTTTTTTTTTTTTTTTTCAAAATCAGACTTGACACCAGAGAGGCTGAATACCGCACTGAGTCAATGCGGTCTTAGCCTCTCTGGTGTCAACACTGTGTCTGATTTTGGATTTTTTTTTTTTTTTTCCAAAATCAGACTTGACACCAGAGAGGCTGAATACCGCACTGAGTCAATGCGGTCTTAGCCTCTCTGGTCTCAACACTCTGTCTGATTTTGGATTTTTTTTTTTTTTTTTTCCAAAATCAGACTTGACACCAGAGAGGCTGAATACCGCACTGAGTCAATGCGGTCTTAGCCTCTCTGGTGTCAACACTCTGTCTGATTTTGGATTTTTTTTTTTTTTTTTCCAAAATCAGACTTGACACCAGAGAGGCTGAATACCGCACTGAGTCAATGCGGTCTTAGCCTCTCTGGTCTCAACACTCTGTCTGATTTTGGATTTTTTTTTTTTTTTGTTCCAAAATCAGACTTGACACCAGAGAGGCTGAATACCGCACTGAGTCAATGCGGTCTTAGCCTCTCTGGTGTCAACACTCTGTCTGATTTTGGATTTTTTTTTTTTTTTTTTCCCAAAATCAGACTTGACACCAGAGAGGCTGAATACCGCACTGAGTCAATGCGGTCTTAGCCTCTCTGGTCTCAACACTCTGTCTGATTTTGGATTTTTTTTTTTTTTTTTCCAAAATCAGACTTGACACCAGAGAGGCTGAATACCGCACTGAGTCAATGCGGTCTTAGCCTCTCTGGTGTCAACACTCTGTCTGATTTTGGATTTTTTTTTTTTTTTTTCCAAAATCAGACTTGACACCAGAGAGGCTGAATACCGCACTGAGTCAATGCGGTCTTAGCCTCTCTGGTCTCAACACTCTGTCTGATTTTGGATTTTTTTTTTTCTTTTTCCAAAATTTAGACTTGACACCAGAGAGGCTGAATACCGCACTGAGTCAATGCGGTCTTAGCCTCTCTGGTGTCAACACTCTGTCTGATTTGGGATTTTTTTTCTTTTTTTTTTCCAAAATCAGACTTCACACCAGAGAGGCTGAATACCGCACTGAGTCAATGCGGTCTTAGCCTCTCTGGTCTCAACACTCTGTCTGATTTTGGATTTTTTTTTTTTTTTTCCAAAATCAGACTTGACACCAGAGAGGCTGAATACCGCACTGAGTCAATGCGGTCTTAGCCTCTCTGGTGTCAACACTCTGTCTGATTTTGGATTTTTTTTTTTTTTTTTCCAAAATCAGACTTGACACCAGAGAGGCTGAATACTGCACTGAGTCAATGCGGTCTTAGCCTCTCTGGTCTCAACACTCTGTCTGATTTTGAATTTTTTTTTTTTTTTTTCCAAAATCAGACTTGACACCAGAGAGGCTGAATACCGCACTGAGTCAATGCGGTCTTAGCCTCTCTGGTGTCAACACTCTGTCTGATTTTGGATTTTTTTTTTTTTTTTCCAAAATCAGACTTGACACCAGAGAGGCTGAATACCGCACTGAGTCAATGCGGTCTTAGCCTCTCTGGTCTCAACACTCTGTCTGATTTTGGATTTTTTTTTTTTTTTGTTCCAAAATCAGACTTGACACCAGAGAGGCTGAATACCGCACTGAGTCAATGCGGTCTTAGCCTCTCTGGTGTCAACACTCTGTCTGATTTTGGATTTTTTTTTTTTTTTTTTCCAAAATCAGACTTGACACCAGAGAGGCTGAATACCGCACTGAGTCAATGCGGTCTTAGCCTCTCTGGTCTCAACACTCTGTCTGATTTTGGATTTTTTTTTTTTTTTTTCCAAAATCAGACTTGACACCAGAGAGGCTGAATACCGCACTGAGTCAATGCGGTCTTAGCCTCTCTGGTGTCAACACTCTGTCTGATTTTGGATTTTTTTTTTTTTTTTTCCAAAATCAGACTTGACACCAGAGAGGCTGAATACCGCACTGAGTCAATGCGGTCTTAGCCTCTCTGGTCTCAACACTGTCTGATTTTGGATTTTTTTTTTTTTTTCCAAAATCATACTTGACACCAGAGAGGCTGAATACCGCACTGAGTCAATGCGGTCTTAGCCTCTCTGGTGTCAACACTCTGTCTGATTTTGGATTTTTTTTTTTTTTTTCCAAAATCAGACTTGACACCAGAGAGGCTGAATACCGCACTGAGTCAATGCGGTCTTAGCCTCTCTGGTCTCAACACTCTGTCTGATTTTTGATTTTTTTTTTTTTTTTTTCCAAAATCAGACTTGACACCAGAGAGGCTGAATACCGCACTGAGTCAATGCGGTCTTAGCCTCTCTGGTGTCAACACTCTGTCTGATTTTGGATTTTTTATTTTTTTTTTCCAAAATCAGACTTGACACCAGAGAGGCTGAATACCGCACTGAGTCAATGCGGTCTTAGCCTCTCTGGTCTCAACACTCTGTCTGATTTTGGATTTTTTTTTTTTTTTTCCAAAATCAGACTTGACACCAGAGAGGCTGAATACCGCACTGAGTCAATGCGGTCTTAGCCTCTCTTGTGTCAACACTCTGTCTGATTTTGGATTTTTTTTTTATTTTTCCAAAATCAGACTTGACACCAGAGAGGCTGAATACTGCACTGGTCAATGCGGTCTTAGCCTCTCTGGTCTCAACTCTCTGTCTGATTTTGGATTTTTTTTTTTTTTTTTCCAAAATCAGACTTGACACCAGAGAGGCTGAATACCGCACTGAGTCAATGCGGTCTTAGCCTCTCTGGTGTCAACACTCTGTCTGATTTTGGATTTTTTTTTTTTTTTTCCAAAATCAGACTTGACACCAGAGAGGCTGAATACTGCACTGAGTCAATGCGGTCTTAGCCTCTCTGGTCTCAACACTCTGTCTGATTTTGGATTTTTTTTTTTTTTTTTCCAAAATCAGACTTGACACCAGAGAGGCTGAATACCGCACTGAGTCAATGCGGTCTTAGCCTCTCTGGTGTCAACACTCTGTCTGATTTTGGATTTTTTTTCTTTTTTTTTTTCCAAAATCAGACTTCACACCAGAGAGGCTGAATACCGCACTGAGTCAATGCGGTCTTAGCCTCTCTGGTCTCAACACTCTGTCTGATTTTGGATTTTTTTTTTTTTTTTTCCAAAATCAGACTTGACACCAGAGAGGCTGAATACCGCACTGAGTCAATGCGGTCTTAGCCTCTCTGGTGTCAACACTCTGTCTGATTTTGGATTTTTTTTTTTTTTTTTCCAAAATCAGACTTGACACCAGAGAGGCTGAATACCGCACTGAGTCAATGCGGTCTTAGCCTCTCTGGTCTCAACACTCTGTCTGATTTTGGATTTTTTTTTTTTTTTTCAAAAATCAGACTTGACACCAGAGAGGCTGAATACCGCACTGAGTCAATGCAGTCTTAGCCTCTCTGGTGTCAACACTCTGTCTGATTTTGGATTTTTTTTTTTTTTCCAAAATCAGACTTGACACCAGAGAGGCTGAATACCGCACTGAGTCAATGCGGTCTTAGCCTCTCTGGTCTCAACACTCTGTCTGATTTTGGATTTTTTTTTTTTTTTGTTCCAAAATCAGACTTGACACCAGAGAGGCTGAATACCGCACTGAGTCAATGCGGTCTTAGCCTCTCTGGTGTCAACACTCTGTCTGATTTTGGATTTTTTTTTTTTTTTTTTTCCAAAATCAGACTTGACACCAGAGAGGCTGAATACCGCACTGAGTCAATGCGGTCTTAGCCTCTCTGGTCTCAACACTCTGTCTGATTTTGGATTTTTTTTTTTTTTTTTCCAA
The DNA here is from genome assembly GCF_964638095.1 of Poromitra crassiceps. Taxonomy (NCBI): domain Eukaryota; kingdom Metazoa; phylum Chordata; class Actinopteri; order Beryciformes; family Melamphaidae; genus Poromitra; species Poromitra crassiceps. The sequence continues at coordinate 9,659 of NW_028151977.1, forward strand.
AATCAGACTTGACACCAGAGAGGCTGAATACCGCACTGAGTCAATGCGGTCTTAGCCTCTCTGGTGTCAACACTCTGTCTGATTTTGGATTTTTTTTTTTTTTTTTCCAAAATCAGACTTGACACCAGAGAGGCTGAATACCGCACTGAGTCAATGCGGTCTTAGCCTCTCTGGTCTCAACACTCTGTCTGATTTTGGATTTTTTTTTTTTTTTCCAAAATCATACTTGACACCAGAGAGGCTGAATACCGCACTGAGTCAATGCGGTCTTAGCCTCTCTGGTGTCAACACTCTGTCTGATTTTGGATTTTTTTTTTTTTTTTTCCAAAATCAGACTTGACACCAGAGAGGCTGAATACCGCACTGAGTCAATGCGGTCTTAGCCTCTCTGGTCTCAACACTCTGTCTGATTTTGGATTTTTTTTTTTTTTTTTTCCAAAATCAGACTTGACACCAGAGAGGCTGTATACCGCACTGAGTCAATGCGGTCTTAGCCTCTCTGGTGTCAACACTCTGTCTGATTTTGGATTTTTTTTTTTTTTTTTCCAAAATCAGACTTGACACCAGAGAGGCTGAATACCGCACTGAGTCAATGCGGTCTTAGCCTCTCTGGTCTCAACACTCTGTCTGATTTTGGATTTTTTTTTTTTTTTTTCCAAAATCAGACTTGACACCAGAGAGGCTGAATACCGCACTGAGTCAATGCGGTCTTAGCCTCTCTTGTGTCAACACTCTGTCTGATTTTGGATTTTTTTTTTTTTTTTCCAAAATCAGACTTGACACCAGAGAGGCTGAATACTGCACTGGTCAATGCGGTCTTAGCCTCTCTGGTCTCAACACTCTGTCTGATTTTGGATTTTTTTTTTTTTTTTTCCAAAATCAGACTTGACACCAGAGAGGCTGAATACCGCACTGAGTCAATGCGGTCTTAGCCTCTCTGGTCTCAACACTCTGTCTGATTTTGGATTTTTTTTTTTTTTTTCCAAAATCAGACTTGACACCAGAGAGGCTGAATACCGCACTGAGTCAATGCGGTCTTAGCCTCCCTGGTCTCAACACTCTGTCTGATTTTGGATTTTTTTTTTTTTTTTCCAAAATCAGACTTGACACCAGAGAGGCTGAATACCGCACTGAGTCAATGCGGTCTTAGCCTCTCTGGTGTCAACACTCTGTCTGATTTTGGATTTTTTTTTTTTTTTTTCCAAAATCAGACTTGACACCAGAGAGGCTGAATACCGCACTGAGTCAATGCAGTCTTAGCCTCTCTGGTCTCAACACTCTGTCTGATTTTGGATTTTTTTTTTTTTTTTTCCAAAATCAGACTTGACACCAGAGAGGCTGAATACCGCACTGAGTCAATGCGGTCTTAGCCTCTCTGGTGTCAACACTCTGTCTGATTTTGGATTTTTTTTTTTTTTTTCCAAAATCAGACTTGACACCAGAGAGGCTGAATACCGCACTGAGTCAATGCGGTCTTAGCCTCTCTGGTGTCAACACTCTGTCTGATTTTGGATTTTTTTTTTTTTTTTTCCAAAATCAGACTTGACACCAGAGAGGCTGAATACCGCACTGAGTCAATGCGGTCTTAGCCTCTCTGGTCTCAACACTCTGTCTGATTTTGGATTTTTTTTTTTTTTTTTCCAAAATCAGACTTGACACCAGAGAGGCTGAATACCGCACTGAGTCAATGCGGTCTTAGCCTCTCTTGTGTCAACACTCTGTCTGATTTTGGATTTTTTTTTTTTTTTTTCCAAAATCAGACTTGACACCAGAGAGGCTGAATACTGCACTGGTCAATGCGGTCTTAGCCTCTCTGGTCTCAACACTCTGTCTGATTTTGGATTTTTTTATTTTTTTTTTCAAAATCAGACTTGACACCAGAGAGGCTGAATACCGCACTGAGTCAATGCGGTCTTAGCGTCTCTGGTGTCAACACTCTGTCTGATTTTGGATATTTTTTTTTTTTTCCAAAATCAGACTTGACACCAGAGAGGCTGAATACCGCACTGAGTCAATGCGGTCTTAGCCTCTCTTGTGTCAACACTCTGTCTGATTTTGGATTTTTTTTTTTTTTTTCCAAAATCAGACTTGACACCAGAGAGGCTGAATACTGCACTGGTCAATGCGGTCTTAGCCTCTCTGGTCTCAACACTCTGTCTGATTTTGGATTTTTTTTTTTTTTTTTTCAAAATCAGACTTGACACCAGAGAGGCTGAATACCGCACTGAGTCAATGCGGTCTTAGCCTCTCTGGTGTCAACACTCTGTCTGATTTTGGATATTTTTTTTTTTTTCCAAAATCAGACTTGACACCAGAGAGGCTGAATACCGCACTGAGTCAATGCGGTCTTAGCCTCCCTCTCTGGTCTCAACACTCTGTCTGATTTTGGATTTTTTTTTTTTTTTTTCCAAAATCAGACTTGACACCAGAGAGGCTGAATACCGCCCTGAGTCAATGCGGTCTTAGCCTCTCTGGTGTCAACACTCTGTCTGATTTTGGATTTTTTTTTTTTTTTTTTTTCCAAAATCAGACTTGACACCAGAGAGGCTGAATACCGCACTGAGTCAATGCGGTCTTAGCCTCTCTGGTCTCAACACTCTGTCTGATTTTGGATTTTTTTTTTTTTTTTCCAAAATCAGACTTGACACCAGAGAGGCTGAATACCGCACTGAGTCAATGCGGTCTTAGCCTCTCTGGTGTCAACACTCTGTCTGATTTTGGATTATTTTTATTTTTTTTCCAAAATCAGACTTGACACCAGAGAGGCTGAATACCGCACTGAGTCAATGCGGTCTTAGCCTCTCTGGTCTCAGCACTCTGTCTGATTTTGGATTTTTTTTTTTTTTTCCAAAATCAGACTTGACACCAGAGAGGCTGAATACCGCACTGAGTCAATGCGGTCTTAGCCTCTCTGGTGTCAACACTCTGTCTGATTTTGGATTATTTTTTATTTTTTTTCCAAAATCAGACTTGACACCAGAGAGGCTGAATACCGCACTGAGTCAATGCGGTCTTAGCCTCTCTGGTCTCAACACTCTGTCTGATTTTGGATTTTTTTTTTTTTTTTTTTAAATCAGACTTGACACCAGAGAGGCTTAATACCGCACTGAGTCAATGCGGTCTTAGCCTCTCTGGTCTCAACACTCTGTCTGATTTTGGATTTTTTTTTTTTTTTTTTCCAAAATCAGACTTGACACCAGAGAGGCTGAATACCGCACTGAGTCAATGCGGTCTTAGCCTCTCTGGTGTCAACACTCTGTCTGATTTTGGATTTTTTTTTTTTTTTTCCAAAATCAGACTTGACACCAGAGAGGCTGAATACCGCACTGAGTCAATGCGGTCTTAGCCTCTCTGGTCTCAACACTCTGTCTGATTTTGGATTTTTTTTTTTTTTTTTTCAAAATCAGACGACACCAGAGAGGCTGAATACCGCACTGAGTCAATGCGGTCTTAGCCTCTCTGGTGTCAACACTCTGTCTGATTTTGGATATTTTTTTTTTTTTTCCAAAATCAGACTTGACACCAGAGAGGCTGAATACCGCACTGAGTCAATGCGGTCTTAGCCTCTCTGGTGTCAACACTCTGTCTGATTTTGGATTTTTTTTTTTTTTTTTCAAAATCAGACTTGACACCAGAGAGGCTGAATACCGCACTGAGTCAATGCGGTCTTAGCCTCTCTGGTCTCAACACTCTGTCTGATTTTGGATTTTTTTTTTTTTTTCCAAAATCAGACTTGACACCAGAGAGGCTGAATACCGCACTGAGTCAATGCGGTCTTAGCCTCTCTGGTCTCAACACTCTGTCTGATTTTGGATTTTTTTTTTTTTTTTTTCCAAAATCAGACTTGACACCAGAGAGGCTGAATACCGCCCTGAGTCAATGCGGTCTTAGCCTCTCTGGTGTCAACACTCTGTCTGATTTTGGATTTTTTTTTTTTTTTTTTTTCCAAAATCAGACTTGACACCAGAGAGGCTGAATACCGCACTGAGTCAATGCGGTCTTAGCCTCTCTGGTCTCAACACTCTGTCTGATTTTGGATTTTTTTTTTTTTTTTCCAAAATCAGACTTGACACCAGAGAGGCTGAATACCGCACTGAGTCAATGCGGTCTTAGCCTCTCTGGTGTCAACACTCTGTCTGATTTTGGATTATTTTTATTTTTTTTCCAAAATCAGACTTGACACCAGAGAGGCTGAATACCGCACTGAGTCAATGCGGTCTTAGCCTCTCTGGTCTCAGCACTCTGTCTGATTTTGGATTTTTTTTTTTTTTTCCAAAATCAGACTTGACACCAGAGAGGCTGAATACCGCACTGAGTCAATGCGGTCTTAGCCTCTCTGGTGTCAACACTCTGTCTGATTTTGGATTATTTTTATTTTTTTTCCAAAATCAGACTTGACACCAGAGAGGCTGAATACCGCACTGAGTCAATGCGGTCTTAGCCTCTCTGGTCTCAACACTCTGTCTGATTTTGGATTTTTTTTTTTTTTTTTTTAAATCAGACTTGACACCAGAGAGGCTTAATACCGCACTGAGTCAATGCGGTCTTAGCCTCTCTGGTCTCAACACTCTGTCTGATTTTGGATTTTTTTTTTTTTTTTTTCCAAAATCAGACTTGACACCAGAGAGGCTGAATACCGCACTGAGTCAATGCGGTCTTAGCCTCTCTGGTGTCAACACTCTGTCTGATTTTGGATTTTTTTTTTTTTTTTCCAAAATCAGACTTGACACCAGAGAGGCTGAATACCGCACTGAGTCAATGCGGTCTTAGCCTCTCTGGTCTCAACACTCTGTCTGATTTTGGATTTTTTTTTTTTTTTTTTCAAAATCAGACGACACCAGAGAGGCTGAATACCGCACTGAGTCAATGCGGTCTTAGCCTCTCTGGTGTCAACACTCTGTCTGATTTTGGATATTTTTTTTTTTTTTCCAAAATCAGACTTGACACCAGAGAGGCTGAATACCGCACTGAGTCAATGCGGTCTTAGCCTCTCTGGTGTCAACACTCTGTCTGATTTTGGATTTTTTTTTTTTTTTTCAAAATCAGACTTGACACCAGAGAGGCTGAATACCGCACTGAGTCAATGCGGTCTTAGCCTCTCTGGTCTCAACACTCTGTCTGATTTTGGATTTTTTTTTTTTTTTCCAAAATCAGACTTGACACCAGAGAGGCTGAATACCGCACTGAGTCAATGCGGTCTTAGCCTCTCTGGTCTCAACACTCTGTCTGATTTTGGATTTTTTTTTTTTTTTTTTCCAAAATCAGACTTGACACCAGAGAGGCTGAATACCGCCCTGAGTCAATGCGGTCTTAGCCTCTCTGGTGTCAACACTCTGTCTGATTTTGGATTTTTTTTTTTTTTTTTTTTTCCAAAATCAGACTTGACACCAGAGAGGCTGAATACCGCACTGAGTCAATGCGGTCTTAGCCTCTCTGGTCTCAACACTCTGTCTGATTTTGGATTTTTTTTTTTTTTTTCCAAAATCAGACTTGACACCAGAGAGGCTGAATACCGCACTGAGTCAATGCGGTCTTAGCCTCTCTGGTGTCAACACTCTGTCTGATTTTGGATTATTTTTATTTTTTTTCCAAAATCAGACTTGACACCAGAGAGGCTGAATACCGCACTGAGTCAATGCGGTCTTAGCCTCTCTGGTCTCAGCACTCTGTCTGATTTTGGATTTTTTTTTTTTTTTTCCAAAATCAGACTTGACACCAGAGAGGCTGAATACCGCACTGAGTCAATGCGGTCTTAGCCTCTCTGGTGTCAACACTCTGTCTGATTTTGGATTATTTTTATTTTTTTTCCAAAATCAGACTTGACACCAGAGAGGCTGAATACCGCACTGAGTCAATGCGGTCTTAGCCTCTCTGGTCTCAACACTCTGTCTGATTTTGGATTTTTTTTTTTTTTTTTTAAATCAGACTTGACACCAGAGAGGCTTAATACCGCACTGAGTCAATGCGGTCTTAGCCTCTCTGGTCTCAACACTCTGTCTGATTTTGGATTTTTTTTTTTTTTTTTTCCAAAATCAGACTTGACACCAGAGAGGCTGAATACCGCACTGAGTCAATGCGGTCTTAGCCTCTCTGGTGTCAACACTCTGTCTGATTTTGGATTTTTTTTTTTTTTTTCCAAAATCAGACTTGACACCAGAGAGGCTGAATACCGCACTGAGTCAATGCGGTCTTAGCCTCTCAGGTCTCAACACTCTGTCTGATTTTGGATTTTTTTTTTTTTTTTTTCAAAATCAGACTTGACACCAGAGAGGCTGAATACCGCACTGAGTCAATGCGGTCTTAGCCTCTCTGGTGTCAACACTCTGTCTGATTTTGGATATTTTTTTTTTTTTTCCAAAATCAGACTTGACACCAGAGAGGCTGAATACTGCACTGAGTCAATGCGGTCTTAGCCTCTCTGGTCTCAACACTCTGTCTGATTTTGGATTTTTTTTTTTTTTTTTTTTCAAAATCAGACTTGACACCAGAGAGGCTGAATACCGCCCTGAGTCAATGCGGTCTTAGCCTCTCTGGTGTCAACACTCTGTCTGATTTTAGGTTTTTTTTTTTTTTTTTTTTTTCAAAATCAGACTTGACACCAGGGAGGCTGAATTCCGCACTGAGTCAATGCGGTCTTAGCCTCTCTGGTCTCAACACTCTGTCTGATTTTGGATTTTTTTTTTTTTTTTCCAAAATCAGACTTGACACCAGAGAGGCTGAATACCGCACTGAGTCAATGCGGTCTTAGCCTCTCTGGTGTCAACACTCTGTCTGATTTTGGATTATTTTTTATTTTTTTTCCAAAATCAGACTTGACACCAGAGAGGCTGAATACCGCACCGAGTCAATGCGGTCTTAGCCTCTCTGGTGTCAACACTCTGTCTGATTTTGGATTTTTTTTTTTTTTTCCAAAATCAGACTTGACACCAGAGAGGCTGAATACCGCACTGAGTCAATGCGGTCTTAGCCTCTCTGGTCTCAACACTCTGTCTGATTTGGGATTTTTTTTTTTTTTTTTTCCAAAATCAGACTTGACACCAGAGAGGCTGAATACCGCACTGAGTCAATGCGGTCTTAGCCTCTCTGGTCTCAACACTCTGTCTGATTTTGGATTTTTTTTTTTTTTTTCCAAAATCAGACTTGACACCAGAGAGGCTGAATACCGCACTGAGTCAATGCGGTCTTAGCCTCTCTGGTCTCAACACTCTGTCTGATTTTGGATTTTTTTTTTTTTTTTCCAAAATCAGACTTGACACCAGAGAGGCTGAATACCGCACTGAGTCAATGCGGTCTTAGCCTCTCTGGTGTCAACACTCTGTCTGATTTTGGATTATTTTTATTTTTTTTCCAAAATCAGACTTGACACCAGAGAGGCTGAATACCGCACTGAGTCAATTCGGTCTTAGCCTCTCTGGTCTCAACACTCTGTCTGATTTTGGATTTTTTTTTTTTTTTTCCAAAATCAGACTTGACACCAGAGAGGCTGAATACCGCACTGAGTCAATGCAGTCTTAGCCTCTCTGGTGTCAACACTCTGTCTGATTTTGGATTATTTTTATTTTTTTTCCAAAATCAGACTTGACACCAGAGAGGCTGAATACCGCACTGAGTCAATGCGGTCTTAGCCTCTCTGGTCTCAACACTCTGTCTGATTTTGGATTTTTTTTTTTTTTTTCCCGAAATCAGACTTGACACCAGAGAGGCTGAATACCGCACTGAGTCAATGCGGTCTTAGCCTCTCTTGTGTCAACACTGTCTGATTTTGGATTTTTTTTTTTTTTTTCCAAAATCAGACTTGACACCAGAGAGGCTGAATACTGCACTGGTCAATGCGGTCTTAGCCTCTCTGGTCTCAACACTCTGTCTGATTTTGGATTTTTTTATTTTTTTTTTCAAAATCAGACTTGACACCAGAGAGGCTGAATACCGCACTGAGTCAATGCGGTCTTAGCCTCTCTGGTGTCAACACTCTGTCTGATTTTGGATATTTTTTTTTTTTTTCCAAAATCAGACTTGACACCAGAGAGGCTGAATACCGCACTGAGTCAATGCGGTCTTAGCCTCTCTTGTGTCAACACTCTGTCTGATTTTGGATTTTTTTTTTTTTTTTCCAAAATCAGACTTGACACCAGAGAGGCTGAATACTGCACTGGTCAATGCGGTCTTAGCCTCTCTGGTCTCAACACTCTGTCTGATTTTGGATTTTTTTTTTTTTTTTTTCAAAATCAGACTTGACACCAGAGAGGCTGAATACCGCACTGAGTCAATGCGGTCTTAGCCTCTCTGGTGTCAACACTCTGTCTGATTTTGGATATTTTTTTTTTTTTTCCAAAATCAGACTTGACACCAGAGAGGCTGAATACCGCACTGAGTCAATGCGGTCTTAGCCTCTCTGGTCTCAACACTCTGTCTGATTTTGGATTTTTTTTTTTTTTTTTCCAAAATCAGACTTGACACCAGAGAGGCTGAATACCGCCCTGAGTCAATGCGGTCTTAGCCTCTCTGGTGTCAACACTCTGTCTGATTTTGGATTTTTTTTTTTTTTTTTTTTCCAAAATCAGACTTGACACCAGAGAGGCTGAATACCGCACTGAGTCAATGCGGTCTTAGCCTCTCTGGTCTCAACACTCTGTCTGATTTTGGATTTTTTTTTTTTTTTTCCAAAATCAGACTTGACACCAGAGAGGCTGAATACCGCACTGAGTCAATGCGGTCTTAGCCTCTCTGGTGTCAACACTCTGTCTGATTTTGGATTATTTTAATTTTTTTTCCAAAATCAGACTTGACACCAGAGAGGCTGAATACCGCACTGAGTCAATGCGGTCTTAGCCTCTCTGGTCTCAGCACTCTGTCTGATTTTGGATTTTTTTTTTTTTTTTCCAAAATCAGACTTGACACCAGAGAGGTTGAATACCGCACTGAGTCAATGCGGTCTTAGCCTCTCTGGTGTCAACACTCTGTCTGATTTTGGATTATTTTTATTTTTTTTCCAAAATCAGACTTGACACCAGAGAGGCTGAATACCGCACTGAGTCAATGCGGTCTTAGCCTCTCTGGTCTCAACACTCTGTCTGATTTTGGATTTTTTTTTTTTTTTTTTTAAATCAGACTTGACACCAGAGAGGCCTAATACCGCACTGAGTCAATGCGGTCTTAGCCTCTCTGGTCTCAACACTCTGTCTGATTTTGGATTTTTTTTTTTTTTTTTTCCAAAATCAGACTTGACACCAGAGAGGCTGAATACCGCACTGAGTCAATGCGGTCTTAGCCTCTCTGGTGTCAACACTCTGTCTGATTTTGGATTTTTTTTTTTTTTTTCCAAAATCAGACTTGACACCAGAGAGGCTGAATACCGCACTGAGTCAATGCGGTCTTAGCCTCTCTGGTCTCAACACTCTGTCTGATTTTGGATTTTTTTTTTTTTTTTTTCAAAATCAGACGACACCAGAGAGGCTGAATACCGCACTGAGTCAATGCGGTCTTAGCCTCTCTGGTGTCAACACTCTGTCTGATTTTGGATTTTTTTTTTTTTTTTCCAAAATCAGACTTGACACCAGAGAGGCTGAATACCGCACTGAGTCAATGCGGTCTTAGCCTCTCTGGTGTCAACACTCTGTCTGATTTTGGATTTTTTTTTTTTTTTTCAAAATCAGACTTGACACCAGAGAGGCTGAATACCGCACTGAGTCAATGCGGTCTTAGCCTCTCTGGTCTCAACACTCTGTCTGATTTTGGATTTTTTTTTTTTTTCCAAAATCAGACTTGACACCAGAGAGGCTGAATACCGCACTGAGTCAATGCGGTCTTAGCCTCTCTGGTCTCAACACTCTGTCTGATTTTGGATTTTTTTTTTTTTTTTTCCAAAATCAGACTTGACACCAGAGAGGCTGAATACCGCCCTGAGTCAATGCGGTCTTAGCCTCTCTGGTGTCAACACTCTGTCTGATTTTGGATTTTTTTTTTTTTTTTTTTTTCCAAAATCAGACTTGACACCAGAGAGGCTGAATACCGCACTGAGTCAATGCGGTCTTAGCCTCTCTGGTCTCAGCACTCTGTCTGATTTTGGATTTTTTTTTTTTTTTTTCCAAAATCAGACTTGACACCAGAGAGGCTGAATACCGCACTGAGTCAATGCGGTCTTAGCCTCTCTGGTGTCAACACTCTGTCTGATTTTGGATTATTTTTATTTTTTTTCCAAAATCAGACTTGACACCAGAGAGGCTGAATACCGCACTGAGTCAATGCGGTCTTAGCCTCTCTGGTCTCAACACTCTGTCTGATTTTGGATTTTTTTTTTTTTTTTTTAAATCAGACTTGACACCAGAGAGGCTTAATACCGCACTGAGTCAATGCGGTCTTAGCCTCTCTGGTCTCAACACTCTGTCTGATTTTGGATTTTTTTTTTTTTTTTTTCCAAAATCAGACTTGACACCAGAGAGGCTGAATACCGCACTGAGTCAATGCGGTCTTAGCCTCTCTGGTGTCAACACTCTGTCTGATTTTGGATTTTTTTTTTTTTTTTCCAAAATCAGACTTGACACCAGAGAGGCTGAATACCGCACTGAGTCAATGCGGTCTTAGCCTCTCTGGTCTCAACACTCTGTCTGATTTTGGATTTTTTTTTTTTTTTTTCCAAAATCAGACTTGACACCAGAGAGGCTGAATACCGCACTGAGTCAATGCGGTCTTAGCCTCTCTGGTGTCAACACTCTGTCTGATTTTGGATTATTTTTATTTTTTTTCCAAAATCAGACTTGACACCAGAGAGGCTGAATACCGCACTGAGTCAATTCGGTCTTAGCCTCTCTGGTCTCAACACTCTGTCTGATTTTGGATTTTTTTTTTTTTTTTCCAAAATCAGACTTGACACCAGAGAGGCTGAATACCGCACTGAGTCAATGCGGTCTTAGCCTCTCTGGTGTCAACACTCTGTCTGATTTTGGATTATTTTTATTTTTTTTCCAAAATCAGACTTGACACCAGAGAGGCTGAATACCGCACTGAGTCAATGCGGTCTTAGCCTCTCTGGTCTCAACACTCTGTCTGATTTTGGATTTTTTTTTTTTTTTTTCCGAAATCAGACTTGACACCAGAGAGGCTGAATACCGCACTGAGTCAATGCGGTCTTAGCCTCTCTTGTGTCAACACTCTGTCTGATTTTGGATTTTTTTTTTTTTTTTCCAAAATCAGACTTGACACCAGAGAGGCTGAATACTGCACTGGTCAATGCGGTCTTAGCCTCTCTGGTCTCAACACTCTGTCTGATTTTGGATTTTTTTATTTTTTTTTTCAAAATCAGACTTGACACCAGAGAGGCTGAATACCGCACTGAGTCAATGCGGTCTTAGCCTCTCTGGTGTCAACACTCTGTCTGATTTTGGATATTTTTTTTTTTTTTCCAAAATCAGACTTGACACCAGAGAGGCTGAATACCGCACTGAGTCAATGCGGTCTTAGCCTCTCTTGTGTCAACACTCTGTCTGATTTTGGATTTTTTTTTTTTTTTTCCAAAATCAGACTTGACACCAGAGAGGCTGAATACTGCACTGGTCAATGCGGTCTTAGCCTCTCTGGTCTCAACACTCTGTCTGATTTTGGATTTTTTTTTTTTTTTTTTCAAAATCAGACTTGACACCAGAGAGGCTGAATACCGCACTGAGTCAATGCGGTCTTAGCCTCTCTGGTGTCAACACTCTGTCTGATTTTGGATTTTTTTTTTTTTTTTCCAAAATCAGACTTGACACCAGAGAGGCTGAATACCGCACTGAGTCAATGCGGTCTTAGCCTCTCTGGTCTCAACACTCTGTCTGATTTTGGATTTTTTTTTTTTTTTTTCCAAAATCAGACTTGACACCAGAGAGGCTGAATACCGCCCTGAGTCAATGCGGTCTTAGCCTCTCTGGTGTCAACACTCTGTCTGATTTTGGATTTTTTTTTTTTTTTTTTTTCCAAAATCAGACTTGACACCACAGAGGCTGAATACCGCACTGAGTCAATGCGGTCTTAGCCTCTCTGGTCTCAACACTCTGTCTGATTTTGGATTTTTTTTTTTTTTTTCCAAAATCAGACTTGACACCAGAGAGGCTGAATACCGCACTGAGTCAATGCGGTCTTAGCCTCTCTGGTGTCAACACTCTGTCTGATTTTGGATTATTTTTATTTTTTTTCCAAAATCAGACTTGACACCAGAGAGGCTGAATACCGCACTGAGTCAATGCGGTCTTAGCCTCTCTGGTCTCAGCACTCTGTCTGATTTTGGATTTTTTTTTTTTTTTTCCAAAATCAGACTTGACACCAGAGAGGTTGAATACCGCACTGAGTCAATGCGGTCTTAGCCTCTCTGGTGTCAACACTCTGTCTGATTTTGGATTATTTTTATTTTTTTTCCAAAATCAGACTTGACACCAGAGAGGCTGAATACCGCACTGAGTCAATGCGGTCTTAGCCTCTCTGGTCTCAACACTCTGTCTGATTTTGGATTTTTTTTTTTTTTTTTTAAATCAGACTTGACACCAGAGAGGCTTAATACCGCACTGAGTCAATGCGGTCTTAGCCTCTCTGGTCTCAACACTCTGTCTGATTTTGGATTTTTTTTTTTTTTTTTTTCCAAAATCAGACTTGACACCAGAGAGGCTGAATACCGCACTGAGTCAATGCGGTCTTAGCCTCTCTGGTGTCAACACTCTGTCTGATTTTGGATTTTTTTTTTTTTTTTTCCAAAATCAGACTTGACACCAGAGAGGCTGAATACCGCACTGAGTCAATGCGGTCTTAGCCTCTCTGGTCTCAACACTCTGTCTGATTTTGGATTTTTTTTTTTTTTTTTCAAAATCAGACGACACCAGAGAGGCTGAATACCGCACTGAGTCAATGCGGTCTTAGCCTCTCTGGTGTCAACACTCTGTCTGATTTTGGATTTTTTTTTTTTTTTTCCAAAATCAGACTTGACACCAGAGAGGCTGAATACCGCACTGAGTCAATGCGGTCTTAGCCTCTCTGGTGTCAACACTCTGTCTGATTTTGGATTTTTTTTTTTTTTTTCAAAATCAGACTTGACACCAGAGAGGCTGAATACCGCACTGAGTCAATGCGGTCTTAGCCTCTCTGGTCTCAACACTCTGTCTGATTTTGGATTTTTTTTTTTTTTTCCAAAATCAGACTTGACACCAGAGAGGCTGAATACCGCACTGAGTCAATGCGGTCTTAGCCTCTCTGGTCTCAACACTCTGTCTGATTTTGGATTTTTTTTTTTTTTTTTCCAAAATCAGACTTGACACCAGAGAGGCTGAATACCGCCCTGAGTCAATGCGGTCTTAGCCTCTCTGGTCTCAACACTCTGTCTGATTTTGGATTTTTTTTTTTTTTTTTTTCCAAAATCAGACTTGACACCAGAGAGGCTGAATACCGCACTGAGTCAATGCGGTCTTAGCCTCTCTGGTCTCAACACTCTGTCTGATTTTGGATTTTTTTTTTTTTTTCCAAAATCAGACTTGACACCAGAGAGGCTGAATACCGCACTGAGTCAATGCGGTCTTAGCCTCTCTGGTCTCAACACTCTGTCTGATTTTGGATTTTTTTTTTTTTTTTTCCAAAATCAGACTTGACACCAGAGAGGCTGAATACCGCCCTGAGTCAATGCGGTCTTAGCCTCTCTGGTGTCAACACTCTGTCTGATTTTGGATTTTTTTTTTTTTTTTTTTCCCAAAATCAGACTTGACACCAGAGAGGCTGAATACCGCACTGAGTCAATGCGGTCTTAGCCTCTCTGGTCTCAACACTCTGTCTGATTTTGGATTTTTTTTTTTTTTTTCCAAAATCAGACTTGACACCAGAGAGGCTGAATACCGCACTGAGTCAATGCGGTCTTAGCCTCTCTGGTGTCAACACTCTGTCTGATTTTGGATTATTTTTATTTTTTTTCCAAAATCAGACTTGACACCAGAGAGGCTGAATACCGCACTGAGTCAATGCGGTCTTAGCCTCTCTGGTCTCAGCACTCTGTCTGATTTTGGATTTTTTTTTTTTTTTTCCAAAATCAGACTTGACACCAGAGAGGCTGAATACCGCACTGAGTCAATGCGGTCTTAGCCTCTCTGGTGTCAACACTCTGTCTGATTTTGGATTATTTTTATTTTTTTTCCAAAATCAGACTTGACACCAGAGAGGCTGAATACCGCACTGAGTCAATGCGGTCTTAGCCTCTCTGGTCTCAACACTCTGTCTGATTTTGGATTTTTTTTTTTTTTTTTTAAATCAGACTTGACACCAGAGAGGCTTAATACCGCACTGAGTCAATGCGGCTTAGCCTCTCTGGTCTCAACACTCTGTCTGATTTTGGATTTTTTTTTTTTTTTTTTCCAAAATCAGACTTGACACCAGAGAGGCTGAATACCGCACTGAGTCAATGCGGTCTTAGCCTCTCTGGTGTCAACACTCTGTCTGATTTTGGATTTTTTTTTTTTTTTTCCAAAATCAGACTTGACACCAGAGAGGCTGAATACCGCACTGAGTCAATGCGGTCTTAGCCTCTCTGGTCTCAACACTCTGTCTGATTTTGGATTTTTTTTTTTTTTTTCCAAAATCAGACTTGACACCAGAGAGGCTGAATACCGCACTGAGTCAATGCGGTCTTAGCCTCTCTGGTGTCAACACTCTGTCTGATTTTGGATTATTTTTATTTTTTTTCCAAAATCAGACTTGACACCAGAGAGGCTGAATACCGCACTGAGTCAATTCGGTCTTAGCCTCTCTGGTCTCAACACTCTGTCTGATTTTGGATTTTTTTTTTTTTTTTTCCAAAATCAGACTTGACACCAGAGAGGCTGAATACCGCACTGAGTCAATGCGGTCTTAGCCTCTCTGGTGTCAACACTCTGTCTGATTTTGGATTATTTTTTTTTTTTTTCCAAAATCAGACTTGACACCAGAGAGGCTGAATACCGCACTGAGTCAATGCGGTCTTAGCCTCTCTGGTCTCAACACTCTGTCTGATTTTGGATTTTTTTTTTTTTTTTTCCGAAATCAGACTTGACACCAGAGAGGCTGAATACCGCACTGAGTCAATGCGGTCTTAGCCTCTCTTGTGTCAACACTCTGTCTGATTTTGGATTTTTTTTTTTTTTTTCCAAAATCAGACTTGACACCAGAGAGGCTGAATACTGCACTGGTCAATGCGGTCTTAGCCTCTCTGGTCTCAACACTCTGTCTGATTTTGGATTTTTTTATTTTTTTTTTCAAAATCAGACTTGACACCAGAGAGGCTGAATACCGCACTGAGTCAATGCGGTCTTAGCCTCTCTGGTGTCAACACTCTGTCTGATTTTGGATATTTTTTTTTTTTTTCCAAAATCAGACTTGACACCAGAGAGGCTGAATACCGCACTGAGTCAATGCGGTCTTAGCCTCTCTTGTGTCAACACTCTGTCTGATTTTGGATTTTTTTTTTTTTTTTCCAAAATCAGACTTGACACCAGAGAGGCTGAATACTGCACTGGTCAATGCGGTCTTAGCCTCTCTGGTCTCAACACTCTGTCTGATTTTGGATTTTTTTTTTTTTTTTTTCAAAATCAGACTTGACACCAGAGAGGCTGAATACCGCACTGAGTCAATGCGGTCTTAGCCTCTCTGGTGTCAACACTCTGTCTGATTTTGGATATATTTTTTTTTTTTCCAAAATCAGACTTGACACCAGAGAGGCTGAATACCGCACTGAGTCAATGCGGTCTTAGCCTCTCTGGTCTCAACACTCTGTCTGATTTTGGATTTTTTTTTTTTTTTTTCCAAAATCAGACTTGACACCAGAGAGGCTGAATACCGCCCTGAGTCAATGCGGTCTTAGCCTCTCTGGTGTCAACACTCTGTCTGATTTTGGATTTTTTTTTTTTTTTTTTTTCCAAAATCAGACTTGACACCACAGAGGCTGAATACCGCACTGAGTCAATGCGGTCTTAGCCTCTCTGGTCTCAACACTCTGTCTGATTTTGGATTTTTTTTTTTTTTTTCCAAAATCAGACTTGACACCAGAGAGGCTGAATACCGCACTGAGTCAATGCGGTCTTAGCCTCTCTGGTGTCAACACTCTGTCTGATTTTGGATTATTTTTATTTTTTTTCCAAAATCAGACTTGACACCAGAGAGGCTGAATACCGCACTGAGTCAATGCGGTCTTAGCCTCTCTGGTCTCAGCACTCTGTCTGATTTTGGATTTTTTTTTTTTTTTTCCAAAATCAGACTTGACACCAGAGAGGTTGAATACCGCACTGAGTCAATGCGGTCTTAGCCTCTCTGGTGTCAACACTCTGTCTGATTTTGGATTATTTTTATTTTTTTTCCAAAATCAGACTTGACACCAGAGAGGCTGAATACCGCACTGAGTCAATGCGGTCTTAGCCTCTCTGGTCTCAACACTCTGTCTGATTTTGGATTTTTTTTTTTTTTTTTTTAAATCAGACTTGACACCAGAGAGGCTTAATACCGCACTGAGTCAATGCGGTCTTAGCCTCTCTGGTCTCAACACTCTGTCTGATTTTGGATTTTTTTTTTTTTTTTTTTCCAAAATCAGACTTGACACCAGAGAGGCTGAATACCGCACTGAGTCAATGCGGTCTTAGCCTCTCTGGTGTCAACACTCTGTCTGATTTTGGATTTTTTTTTTTTTTTTCCAAAATCAGACTTGACACCAGAGAGGCTGAATACCGCACTGAGTCAATGCGGTCTTAGCCTCTCTGGTCTCAACACTCTGTCTGATTTTGGATTTTTTTTTTTTTTTTTTCAAAATCAGACGACACCAGAGAGGCTGAATACCGCACTGAGTCAATGCGGTCTTAGCCTCTCTGGTGTCAACACTCTGTCTGATTTTGGATTTTTTTTTTTTTTTTCCAAAATCAGACTTGACACCAGAGAGGCTGAATACCGCACTGAGTCAATGCGGTCTTAGCCTCTCTGGTGTCAACACTCTGTCTGATTTTGGATTTTTTTTTTTTTTTTCAAAATCAGACTTGACACCAGAGAGGCTGAATACCGCACTGAGTCAATGCGGTCTTAGCCTCTCTGGTCTCAACACTCTGTCTGATTTTGGATTTTTTTTTTTTTTTCCAAAATCAGACTTGACACCAGAGAGGCTGAATACCGCACTGAGTCAATGCGGTCTTAGCCTCTCTGGTCTCAACACTCTGTCTGATTTTGGATTTTTTTTTTTTTTTTTCCAAAATCAGACTTGACACCAGAGAGGCTGAATACCGCCCTGAGTCAATGCGGTCTTAGCCTCTCTGGTGTCAACACTCTGTCTGATTTTGGATTTTTTTTTTTTTTTTTTTTCCAAAATCAGACTTGACACCAGAGAGGCTGAATACCGCACTGAGTCAATGCGGTCTTAGCCTCTCTGGTGTCAACACTCTGTCTGATTTTGGATTATTTTTATTTTTTTTCCAAAATCAGACTTGACACCAGAGAGGCTGAATACCGCACTGAGTCAATGCGGTCTTAGCCTCTCTGGTCTCAACACTCTGTCTGATTTTGGATTTTTTTTTTTTTTTTTTTAAATCAGACTTGACACCAGAGAGGCTTAATACCGCACTGAGTCAATGCGGTCTTAGCCTCTCTGGTCTCAACACTCTGTCTGATTTTGGATTTTTTTTTTTTTTTTTTCCAAAATCAGACTTGACACCAGAGAGGCTGAATACCGCACTGAGTCAATGCGGTCTTAGCCTCTCTGGTGTCAACACTCTGTCTGATTTTGGATTTATTTTTTTTTTTTCCAAAATCAGACTTGACACCAGAGAGGCTGAATACCGCACTGAGTCAATGCGGTCTTAGCCTCTCTGGTCTCAACACTCTGTCTGATTTTGGATTTTTTTTTTTTTTTTTTCAAAATCAGACTTGACACCAGAGAGGCTGAATACCGCACTGAGTCAATGCGGTCTTAGCCTCTCTGGTGTCAACACTCTGTCTGATTTTGGATATTTTTTTTTTTTTTCCAAAATCAGACTTGACACCAGAGAGGCTGAATACCGCACTGAGTCAATGCGGTCTTAGCCTCTCTGGTCTCAACACTCTGTCTGATTTTGGATTTTTTTTTTTTTTTTTTTCAAAATCAGACTTGACACCAGAGAGGCTGAATACCGCCCTGAGTCAATGCGGTCTTAGCCTCTCTGGTGTCAACACTCTGTCTGATTTTAGTTTTTTTTTTTTTTTTTTTTTCCAAAATCAGACTTGACACCAGGGAGGCTGAATTCCGCACTGAGTCAATGCGGTCTTAGCCTCTCTGGTCTCAACACTCTGTCTGATTTTGGATTTTTTTTTTTTTTTTCCAAAATCAGACTTGACACCAGAGAGGCTGAATACCGCACTGAGTCAATGCGGTCTTAGCCTCTCTGGTGTCAACACTCTGTCTGATTTTGGATTATTTTTATTTTTTTTCCAAAATCAGACTTGACACCAGAGAGGCTGAATACCGCACCCAGTCAATGCGGTCTTAGCCTCTCTGGTGTCAACACTCTGTCTGATTTTGGATTTTTTTTTTTTTTTTCCAAAATCAGACTTGACACCAGAGAGGCTGAATACCGCACTGAGTCAATGCGGTCTTAGCGTCTCTGGTCTCAACACTCTGTCTGATTTGGGATTTTTTTTTTTTTTTTTTCCAAAATCAGACTTGACACCAGAGAGGCTGAATACCGCACTGAGTCAATGCGGTCTTAGCCTCTCTGGTCTCAACACTCTGTCTGATTTTGGATTTTTTTTTTTTTTTTCCAAAATCAGACTTGACACCAGAGAGGCTGAATACCGCACTGAGTCAATGCGGTCTTAGCCTCTCTGGTCTCAACACTCTGTCTGATTTTGGATTTTTTTTTTTTTTTTCCAAAATCAGACTTGACACCAGAGAGGCTGAATACCGCACTGAGTCAATGCGGTCTTAGCCTCTCTGGTGTCAACACTCTGTCTGATTTTGGATTATTTTTATTTTTTTTCCAAAATCAGACTTGACACCAGAGAGGCTGAATACCGCACTGAGTCAATTCGGTCTTAGCCTCTCTGGTCTCAACACTCTGTCTGATTTTGGATTTTTTTTTTTTTTTTCCAAAATCAGACTTGACACCAGAGAGGCTGAATACCGCACTGAGTCAATGCGGTCTTAGCCTCTCTGGTGTCAACACTCTGTCTGATTTTGGATTATTTTTATTTTTTTTCCAAAATCAGACTTGACACCAGAGAGGCTGAATACCGCACTGAGTCAATGCGGTCTTAGCCTCTCTGGTCTCAACACTCTGTCTGATTTTGGATTTTTTTTTTTTTTTTTCCAAAATCAGACTTGACACCAGAGAGGCTGAATACCGCACTGGTCAATGCGGTCTTAGCCTCTCTGGTCTCAACACTCTGTCTGATTTTTGATTTTTGATTTTTTTTTTTCAAAAATCAGACTTGACACCAGAGAGGCTGAATACCGCACTGAGTCAATGCGGTCTTAGCCTCTCTGGTCTCAACACTCTGTCTGATTTTGGATTATTATTATTTTTTTTTCCAAAATCAGACTTGACACCAGAGAGGCTGAATACCGCACTGAGTCAATGCGGTCTTAGCCTCTCTGGTCTCAACACTCTGTCTGATTTTGGATTTTTTTTTTTTTTTTCCAAAATCAGACTTGACACCAGAGAGGCTGAATACCGCACTGAGTTAATGCGGTCTTAGCCTCTCTGGTCTGAACACTCTGTCTGATTTTGGATTTTTTTTTTTTTTGTTCCAAAATCAGACTTGACACCAGAGAGGCTGAATACCGCACTGAGTCAATGCGGTCTTAGCCTCTCTGGTGTCAACACTCTGTCTGATTTTGGATTTTTTTTTTTTTTTTCCAAAATCAGACTTGACCCCAGAGAGGCTGAATACCGCACTGAGTCAATGCGGTCTTAGCCTCTCTGGTCTCAACACTCTGTCTGATTTTGGATTTTTTTTTTTTTTTCCAAAATCAGACTTGACACCAGAGAGGCTGAATACCGCACTGAGTCAATGCGGTCTTAGCCTCTCTGGTGTCAACACTGTGTCTGATTTTGGATTTTTTTTTTCTTTTTCCAAAATCAGACTTGACACCAGAGAGGCTGAATACCGCACTGAGTCAATGCGGTCTTAGCCTCTCTGGTCTCAACACTCTGTCTGATTTTGGATTTTTTTTTTTTTTTTTCAAAAATCAGACTTGACACCAGAGAGGCTGAATACCGCACTGAGTCAATGCGGTCTTAGCCTCTCTGGTGTCAACACTCTGTCTGATTTTGGATTTTTTTTTTTTTTTCCAAAATCAGACTTGACACCAGAGAGGCTGAATACCGCACTGAGTCAATGCGGTCTTAGCCTCTCTGGTCTCAACACTGTGTCTGATTTTGGATTTTTTTTTTTTTTTTTTCCAAAATCAGACTTGACACCAGAGAGGCTGAATACCGCACTGAGTCAATGCGGTCTTAGCCTCTCTGGTCTCAACACTCTGTCTGATTTTGGATTTTTTTTTTTTTTTTCCAAAATCAGACTTGACACCAGAGAGGCTGAATACCGCACTGAGTCAATGCGGTCTTAGCCTCTCTGGTCTCAACACTCTGTCTGATTTTGGATTTTTTTTTTTTTTTTCCAAAATCAGACTTGACACCAGAGAGGCTGAATACCGCACTGAGTTAATGCGGTCTTAGCCTCTCTGGTCTGAACACTCTGTCTGATTTTGGATTTTTTTTTTTTTGTTCCAAAATCAGACTTGACACCAGAGAGGCTGAATACCGCACTGAGTCAATGCGGTCTTAGCCTCTCTGGTGTCAACACTCTGTCTGATTTTGGATTTTTTTTTTTTTTTCCAAAATCAGACTTGACCCCAGAGAGGCTGAATACCGCACTGAGTCAATGCGGTCTTAGCCTCTCTGGTCTCAACACTCTGTCTGATTTTGGATTTTTTTTTTTTTTTTTCCAAAATCAGACTTGACACCAGAGAGGCTGAATACCGCACTGAGTCAATGCGGTCTTAGCCTCTCTGGTGTCAACACTGTGTCTGATTTTGGATTTTTTTTTTTCTTTTTCCAAAATCAGACTTGACACCAGAGAGGCTGAATACCGCACTGAGTCAATGCGGTCTTAGCCTCTCTGGTCTCAACACTCTGTCTGATTTTGGATTTTTTTTTTTTTTTTCCAAAATCAGACTTGACCCCAGAGAGGCTGAATACCGCACTGAGTCAATGCGGTCTTAGCCTCTCTGGTCTCAACACTCTGTCTGATTTTGGATTTTTTTTTTTTTTTTTCCAAAATCAGACTTGACACCAGAGAGGCTGAATACCGCACTGAGTCAATGCGGTCTTAGCCTCTCTGGTGTCAACACTCTGTCTGATTTTGGATTTTTTTTTTTTTTCCAAAATCAGACTTGACACCAGAGAGGCTGAATACCGCACTGAGTCAATGCGGTCTTAGCCTCTCTGGTCTCAACACTCTGTCTGATTTTGGATTTTTTTTTTTTTTTTCCAAAATCAGACTTGACACCAGAGAGGCTGAATACCGCACTGAGTCAATGCGGTCTTAGCCTCTCTGGTCTCAACACTCTGTCTGATTTTGGATTTTTTTTTTTTTTTTCAAAAATCAGACTTGACACCAGAGAGGCTGAATACCGCACTGAGTTAATGCGGTCTTAGCCTCTCTGGTCTGAACACTCTGTCTGATTTTGAATTTTTTTTTTTTTTTTCCAAAATCAGACTTGACCCCAGAGAGGCTGAATACCGCACTGAGTCAATGCGGTCTTAGCCTCTCTGGTCTCAACACTCTGTCTGATTTTGGATTTTTTTTTTTTTTTTTCCAAAATCAGACTTGACACCAGAGAGGCTGAATACCGCACTGAGTCAATGCGGTCTTAGCCTCTCTGGTGTCAACACTGTGTCTGATTTTGGATTTTTTTTTTCTTTTTCCAAAATCAGACTTGACACCAGAGAGGCTGAATACCGCACTGAGTCAATGCGGTCTTAGCCTCTCTGGTCTCAACACTCTGTCTGATTTTGGATTTTTTATTTTTTTTTCCAAAATCAGACTTGACCCCAGAGAGGCTGAATACCGCACTGAGTCAATGCGGTCTTAGCCTCTCTGGTCTCAACACTCTGTCTGATTTTGGATTTTTTTTTTTTTTTTTCCAAAATCAGACTTGACACCAGAGAGGCTGAATACCGCACTGAGTCAATGCGGTCTTAGCCTCTCTGGTGTCAACACTCTGTCTGATTTTGGATTTTTTTTTTTTTTCCAAAATCAGACTTGACACCAGAGAGGCTGAATACCGCACTGAGTCAATGCGGTCTTAGCCTCTCTGGTCTCAACACTCTGTCTGATTTTGGATTTTTTTTTTTTTTTTTTCCAAAATCAGACTTGACACCAGAGAGGCTGAATACCGCACTGAGTCAATGCGGTCTTAGCCTCTCTGGTCTGAACACTCTGTCTGATTTTGGATTTTTTTTTTTTTTTTCCAAAATCAGACTTGACACCAGAGAGGCTGAATACCGCACTGAGTCAATGCGGTCTTAGCCTCTCTGGTCTCAACACTCTGTCTGATTTTGGATTTTTTTTTTTTTTTTCCAAAATCAGACTTGACACCAGAGAGGCTGAATACCGCACTGAGTCAATGCGTTCTTAGCCTCTCTGGTCTCAACACTCTGTCTGATTTTGGATTTTTTTTTTTTTTTTTCCAAAATCAGACTTGACACCAGAGAGGCTGAATACCGCACTGAGTCAATGCGGTCTTAGCCTCTCTGGTGTCAACACTCTGTCTGATTTTGGATTTATTTTTATTTTTTTCCAAAATCAGACTTGACACCAGAGAGGCTGAATACCGCACTGAGTCAATGCGGTCTTAGCCTCTCTGGTGTCAACACTCTGTCTGATTTTGGATTTTTTTTTTTTTTTTCCAAAATCAGACTTGACCCCAGAGAGGCTGAATACCGCACTGAGTCAATGCGGTCTTAGCCTCTCTGGTCTCAACACTCTGTCTGATTTTGGATTTTTTTTTTTTTTTTTCCAAAATCAGACTTGACACCAGAGAGGCTGAATACCGCACTGAGTCAATGCGGTCTTAGCCTCTCTGGTGTCAACACTGTGTCTGATTTTGGATTTTTTTTTTCTTTTTCCAAAATCAGACTTGACACCAGAGAGGCTGAATACCGCACTGAGTCAATGCGGTCTTAGCCTCTCTGGTCTCAACACTCTGTCTGATTTTGGATTTTTTTTTTTTTTTTCCAAAATCAGACTTGACCCCAGAGAGGCTGAATACCGCACTGAGTCAATGCGGTCTTAGCCTCTCTGGTCTCAACACTCTGTCTGATTTTGGATTTTTTTTTTTTTTTTTCCAAAATCAGACTTGACACCAGAGAGGCTGAATACCGCACTGAGTCAATGCGGTCTTAGCCTCTCTGGTGTCAACACTCTGTCTGATTTTGGATTTTTTTTTTTTTTCCAAAATCAGACTTGACACCAGAGAGGCTGAATACCGCACTGAGTCAATGCGGTCTTAGCCTCTCTGGTCTCAACACTCTGTCTGATTTTGGATTTTTTTTTTTTTTTTCCAAAATCAGACTTGACACCAGAGAGGCTGAATACCGCACTGAGTCAATGCGGTCTTAGCCTCTCTGGTCTCAACACTCTGTCTGATTTTGGATTTTTTTTTTTTTTTTTCCAAAATCAGACTTGACACCAGAGAGGCTGAATACCGCACTGAGTTAATGCGGTCTTAGCCTCTCTGGTCTGAACACTCTGTCTGATTTTGGATTTTTTTTTTTTTGTTCCAAAATCAGACTTGACACCAGAGAGGCTGAATACCGCACTGAGTCAATGCGGTCTTAGCCTCTCTGGTGTCAACACTCTGTCTGATTTTGGATTTTTTTTTTTTTTTTTCCAAAATCAGACTTGACCCCAGAGAGGCTGAATACCGCACTGAGTCAATGCGGTCTTAGCCTCTCTGGTCTCAACACTCTGTCTATTTTGGATTTTTTTTTTTTTTTTTCCAAAATCAGACTTGACACCAGAGAGGCTGAATACCGCACTGAGTCAATGCGGTCTTAGCCTCTCTGGTGTCAACACTGTGTCTGATTTTGGATTTTTTTTTTCTTTTTCCAAAATCAGACTTGACACCAGAGAGGCTGAATACCGCACTGAGTCAATGCGGTCTTAGCCTCTCTGGTCTCAACACTCTGTCTGATTTTGGATTTTTTTTTTTTTTTTCCAAAATCAGACTTGACCCCAGAGAGGCTGAATACCGCACTGAGTCAATGCGGTCTTAGCCTCTCTGGTCTCAACACTGTGTCTGATTTTGGATTTTTTTTTTCTTTTTCCAAAATCAGACTTGACACCAGAGAGGCTGAATACCGCACTGAGTCAATGCGGTCTTAGCCTCTCTGGTCTCAACACTCTGTCTGATTTTGGATTTTTTTTTTTTTTTTCCAAAATCAGACTTGACCCCAGAGAGGCTGAATACCGCACTGAGTCAATGCGGTCTTAGCCTCTCTGGTCTCAACACTCTGTCTGATTTTGGATTTTTTTTTTTTTTTTTCCAAAATCAGACTTGACACCAGAGAGGCTGAATACCGCACTGAGTCAATGCGGTCTTAGCCTCTCTGGTGTCAACACTCTGTCTGATTTTGGATTTTTTTTTTTTTTTCCAAAATCAGACTTGACACCAGAGAGGCTGAATACCGCACTGAGTCAATGCGGTCTTAGCCTCTCTGGTGTCAACACTCTGTCTGATTTTGGATTTTTTTTTTTTTTTTCCAAAATCAGACTTGACACCAGAGAGGCTGAATACCGCACTGAGTTAATGCGGTCTTAGCCTCTCTGGTCTGAACACTCTGTCTGATTTTGGATTTTTTTTTTTTTGTTCCAAAATCAGACTTGACACCAGAGAGGCTGAATACCGCACTGAGTCAATGCGGTCTTAGCCTCTCTGGTGTCAACACTCTGTCTGATTTTGGATTTTTTTTTTTTTTTTCCAAAATCAGACTTGACCCCAGAGAGGCTGAATACCGCACTGAGTCAATGCGGTCTTAGCCTCTCTGGTCTCAACACTCTGTCTGATTTTCGATTTTTTTTTTTTTTTTTCCAAAATCAGACTTGACACCAGAGAGGCTGAATACCGCACTGAGTCAATGCGGTCTTAGCCTCTCTGGTGTCAACACTGTGTCTGATTTTGGATTTTTTTTTTCTTTTTCCAAAATCAGACTTGACACCAGAGAGGCTGAATACCGCACTGAGTCAATGCGGTCTTAGCCTCTCTGGTCTCAACACTCTGTCTGATTTTGGATTTTTTTTTTTTTTTTCCAAAATCAGACTTGACCCCAGAGAGGCTGAATACCGCACTAAGTCAATGCGGTCTTAGCCTCTCTGGTCTCAACACTCTGTCTGATTTTGGATTTTTTTTTTTTTTTTTCCAAAATCAGACTTGACACCAGAGAGGCTGAATACCGCACTGAGTCAATGCGGTCTTAGCCTCTCTGGTGTCAACACTCTGTCTGATTTTGGATTTTTTTTTTTTTTCCAAAATCAGACTTGACACCAGAGAGGCTGAATACCGCACTGAGTCAATGCGGTCTTAGCCTCTCTGGTCTCAACACTCTGTCTGATTTTGGATTTTTTTTTTTTTTTTTTCCAAAATCAGACTTGACACCAGAGAGGCTGAATACCGCACTGAGTCAATGCGGTCTTAGCCTCTCTGGTCTGAACACTCTGTCTGATTTTGGATTTTTTTTTTTTTTTTTCCAAATCAGACTTGACACCAGAGAGGCTAAATGCCACACTGGTCAATGCGGTCTTAGCCTCTCTGGTCTCAACACTCTGTCTGATTTTGGATTTTTTTATTTTTTTTCAAAATCAGACTTGACACCAGAGAGGCTGAATACCGCACTGAGTCAATGCGGTCTTAGCCTCTCTGGTGTCAACACTCTGTCTGATTTTGGATATTTTTTTTTTTTTTCCAAAATCAGACTTGACACCAGAGAGGCTGAATACCGCACTGAGTCAATGCGGTCTTAGCCTCTCTGGTCTCAACACTCTGTCTGATTTTGGATTTTTTTTTTTTTTTTTCCAAAATCAGACTTGACACCAGAGAGGCTGAATACCGCACTGAGTCAATGCGTTCTTAGCCTCTCTGGTCTCAACACTCTGTCTGATTTTGGATTTTTTTTTTTTTTTTTCTAAAATCAGACTTGACACCAGAGAGGCTGAATACCGCACTGAGTCAATGCGGTCTTAGCCTCTCTGGTGTCAACACTCTGTCTGATTTTGGATTTATTTTTATTTTTTTCCAAAATCAGACTTGACACCAGAGAGGCTGAATACCGCACTGAGTCAATGCGGTCTTAGCCTCTCTGGTCTCAACACTCTGTCTGATTTTGGATTTTTTTTTTTTTTTTTCCAAAATCAGACTTGACACCAGAGAGGCTGAATACCACACTGAGTCAATGCGGTCTTAGCCTCTCTGGTGTCAACACTCTGCCTGATTTTGGATTTTTTTTTTTTTTTCCAAAATCAGACTTGACACCAGAGAGGCTGAATACCGCACTGAGTCAATGCGGTCTTAGCCTCTCTGGTCTCAACACTCTGTCTGATTTTGGATTATTATTATTTTTTTTTCCAAAATCAGACTTGACACCAGAGAGGCTAAATACCGCACTGAGTCAATGCGGTCTTAGCCTCTCTGGTGTCAACACTCTGTCTGATTTTGGATATTTTTTTTTTTTTCCAAAATCAGACTTGACACCAGAGAGGCTGAATACCGCACTGAGTCAATGCGGTCTTAGCCTCTCTGGTCTCAACACTCTGTCTGATTTTGGATTTTTTTTTATTTTTTTCCAAAATCAGACTTGACACCAGAGAGGCTGAATACCGCACTGAGTCAATGCGTTCTTAGCCTCTCTGGTCTCAACACTCTGTCTGATTTTGGATTTTTTTTTTTTTTTTTCCAAAATCAGACTTGACACCAGAGAGGCTGAATACCGCACTGAGTCAATGCGGTCTTAGCCTCTCTGGTGTCAACACTCTGTCTGATTTTGGATTTATTTTATTTTTTTTCCAAAATCAGACTTGACACCAGAGAGGCTGAATACCGCACTGAGTCAATGCGGTCTTAGCCTCTCTGGTCTCAACACTCTGTCTGATTTTGGATTTTTTTTTTTTTTTTTTCCAAAATCAGACTTGACACCAGAGAGGCTGAATACCACACTGAGTCAATGCGGTCTTAGCCTCTCTGGTGTCAACACTCTGTCTGATTTTGGATTTTTTTTTTTTTTTCAAAAATCAGACTTGACACCAGAGAGGCTGAATACCGCACTGAGTCAATGCGGTCTTAGCCTCTCTGGTCTCAACACTCTGTCTGATTTTGGATTATTATTATTTTTTTTCCAAAATCAGACTTGACACCAGAGAGGCTAAATACCGCACTGAGTCAATGCGGTCTTAGCCTCTCTGGTGTCAACACTCTGTCTGATTTTGGATTTTTTTTTTTTTTTTCCAAAATCAGACTTGACACCAGAGAGGCTGAATACCGCACTGAGTCAATGCAGTCTTAGCCTCTCTGGTCTCAACACTCTGTCTGATTTTGGATTTTTTTTTTTTTTTTTCCAAAATCAGACTTGACACCAGAGAGGCTGAATACCGCACTGAGTCAATGCGGTCTTAGCCTCTCTGGTGTCAACACTCTGTCTGATTTTGGATATTTTTTTTTTTTTTCCAAAATCAGACTTGACACCAGAGAGGCTGAATACCGCACTGAGTCAATGCGGTCTTAGCCTCTCTGGTCTCAACACTGTGTCTGATTTTGGATTTTTTTTTTTTTTTTTCCAAAATCAGACTTGACACCAGAGAGGCTGAATACCGCACTGAGTCAATGCGTTCTTAGCCTCTCTGGTCTCAACACTCTGTCTGATTTTGGATTTTTTTTTTTTTTTTTCCAAAATCAGACTTGACACCAGAGAGGCTGAATACCGCACTGAGTCAATGCGGTCTTAGCCTCTCTGGTGTCAACACTCTGTCTGATTTTGGATTTATTTTTATTTTTTTCCAAAATCAGACTTGACACCAGAGAGGCTGAATACCGCACTGAGTCAATGCGGTCTTAGCCTCTCTGGTCTCAACACTCTGTCTGATTTTGGATTTTTTTTTTTTTTTTTCCAAAATCAGACTTGACACCAGAGAGGCTGAATACCACACTGAGTCAATGCGGTCTTAGCCTCTCTGGTGTCAACACTCTGTCTGATTTTGGATTTTTTTTTTTTTTTTCAAAAATCAGACTTGACACCAGAGAGGCTGAATACCGCACTGAGTCAATGCGGTCTTAGCCTCTCTGGTCTCAACACTCTGTCTGATTTTGGATTATTATTATTTTTTTTTCCAAAATCAGACTTGACACCAGAGAGGCTAAATACCGCACTGAGTCAATGCGGTCTTAGCCTCTCTGGTGTCAACACTCTGTCTGATTTTGGATTTTTTTTTTTTTTTTCCAAAATCAGACTTGACACCAGAGAGGCTGAATACCGCACTGAGTCAATGCGGTCTTAGCCTCTCTGGTGTCAACACTCTGTCTGATTTTGGATTTTTTTTTTTTTTTTCTAAAATCAGACTTGACACCAGAGAGGCTGAATACCGCACTGAGTCAATGCGGTCTTAGCCTCTCTGGTCTCAACACTCTGTCTGATTTTGGATTTTTTTTTTTTTTTTTTTCCAAAATCAGACTTGACACCAGAGAGGCTGAATACCGCACTGAGTCAATGCGGTCTTAGCCTCTCTGGTGTCAACACTGTGTCTGATTTTGGATTTTTTTTTTCTTTTTCCAAAATCAGACTTGACACCAGAGAGGCTGAATACCGCACTGAGTCAATGCGGTCTTAGCCTCTCTGGTCTTAACACTCTGTCTGATTTTGGATTTTTTTTTTTTTTTTTTCAAAAATCAGACTTGACACCAGAGAGGCTGAATACCGCACTGAGTCAATGCGGTCTTAGCCTCTCTGGTGTCAACACTCTGTCTGATTTTGGATTTTTTTTTTTTTTTTTCCAAAATCAGACTTGACACCAGAGAGGCTGAATACCGCACTGAGTCAATGGGGTCTTAGCCTCTCTGGTCTTAACACTCTGTCTGATTTTGGATTTTTTTTTTTTTTTTTTCAAAAATCAGACTTGACACCAGAGAGGCTGAATACCGCACTGAGTCAATGCGGTCTTAGCCTCTCTGGTGTCAACACTCTGTCTGATTTTGGATTTTTTTTTTTTTTTTTCCAAAATCAGACTTGACACCAGAGAGGCTGAATACCGCACTGAGTCAATGCGGTCTTAGCCTCTCTGGTCTCAACACTCTGTCTGATTTTGGATTTTTTTTTTTTTTTTTTCCAAAATCAGACTTGACACCAGAGAGGCTGAATACCGCACTGACTCAATGCGGTCTTAGCCTATCTGGTGTCAACACTCTGTCTGATTTTGGATTTTTTTTTTTTTTTTCCAAAATCAGACTTGACACCAGAGAGGCTGAATACCGCACTGAGTCAATGCGGTCTTAGCCTCTCTGGTCTCAACACTCTGTCTGATTTTGGATTTTTTTTTTTTTTTTTCCAAAATCAGACTTGACACCAGAGAGGCTGAATACCGCACTGAGTCAATGCGGTCTTAGCCTCTCTGGTGTCAACACTGTGTCTGATTTTGGATTTTTTTTTTCTTTTTCCAAAATCAGACTTGACACCAGAGAGGCTGAATACCGCACTGAGTCAATGCGGTCTTAGCCTCTCTGGTCTCAACACTCTGTCTGATTTTGGATTTTTTTTTTTTTTTTTTCAAAAATCAGACTTGACACCAGAGAGGCTGAATACCGCACTGAGTCAATGCGGTCTTAGCCTCTCTGGTGTCAACACTCTGTCTGATTTTGGATTTTTTTTTTTTTTTTTCCAAAATCAGACTTGACACCAGAGAGGCTGAACACTGCACTGAGTCAATGCGGTCTTAGCCTCTCTGGTCTCAACTCTCTGTCTGATTTTGGATTTTTTTTTTTTTTTTTTCCAAAATCAGACTTGACACCAGAGAGGCTGAATACCGCACTGAGTCAATGCGGTCTTAGCCTCTCTGGTGTCAACACTCTGTCTGATTTTGGATTTTTTTTTTTTTTTTTTTCAAAATCAGACTTGACACCAGAGAGGCTGAATACCGCACTGAGTCAATGCGGTCTTAGCCTCTCTGGTCTCAACACTCTGTCTGATTTTGGATTTTTTTTTTTTTTTTTCCAAAATCAGACTTGACACCAGAGAGGCTGAATACCGCACTGAGTCAATGCAGTCTTAGCCTCTCTGGTCTCAACACTCTGTCTGATTTTGGATTTTGGATTTTTTTTTCCAAAATCAGACTTGACACCAGAGAGGCTGAATACCGCACTGAGTCAATGCGGTCTTAGCCTCTCTGGTCTCAACACTCTGTCTGATTTTGGATTTTTTTTTTTTTTTTTTTCCAAAATCAGACTTGACACCAGAGAGGCTGAATACCGCACTGAGTCAATGCGGTCTTAGCCTCTCTGGTCTCAACACTCTGTCTGATTTTGGATTTTTTTTTTTTTTTTTTTCCAAAATCAGACTTGACACCAGAGAGGCTGAATACCGCACTGAGTCAATGCGGTCTTAGCCTCTCTGGTCTCAACACTCTGTCTGATTTTTGATATTTTTTTTTTTTTTTCCAAAATCAGACTTGTCACCAGAGAGGCTGAATACCGCACTGACTCAATGCGGTCTTAGCCTCTCTGGTGTCAACACTCTGTCTGATTTTGGATTTTTTTTTTTTTTTTTCCAAAATCAGACTTGACACCAGAGAGGCTGAATACCGCACTGAGTCAATGCGGTCTTAGCCTCTCTGGTGTCAACACTGTGTCTGATTTTGGATTTTTTTTTTCTTTTTCCAAAATCAGACTTGACACCAGAGAGGCTGAATACCGCACTGAGTCAATGCGGTCTTAGCCTCTCTGGTTTCAACACTCTGTCTGATTTTGGATTTTTTTTTTTTTTTTTCCAAAATCAGACTTGACACCAGAGAGGCTGAATACCGCACTGAGTCAATGCGGTCTTAGCCTCTCTGGTCTCAACACTCTGTCTGATTTTGGATTTTTTTTTTTTTTTCCAAAATCAGACTTGACACCAGAGAGGCTGAATACCGCACTGAGTCAATGCGGTCTTAGCCTCTCTGGTCTCAACACTCTGTCTGATTTTGGATTTTTTTTTTTTTTTTTCCAAAATCAGACTTGACACCAGAGAGGCTGAATACCGCACTGACTCAATGCGGTCTTAGCCTCTCTGGTGTCAACACTCTGTCTGATTTTGGATTTTTTTTTTTTTTTTTCCAAAATCAGACTTGACACCAGAGAGGCTGAATACCGCACTGAGTCAATGCGGTCTTAGCCTCTCTGGTCTCAACACTCTGTCTGATTTTTGATTTTTTTTTTTTTTTTTCCAAAATCAGACTTGACACCAGAGAGGCTGAATACCGCACTGAGTCAATGCGGTCTTAGCCTCTCTGGTGTCAACACTCTGTCTGATTTTGGATTATTTTTATTTTTTTTCCAAAATCAGACTTGACACCAGAGAGGCTGAATACCGCACTGAGTCAATGCGGTCTTAGCCTCTCTGGTCTCAACACTCTGTCTGATTTTGGATTTTTCTTTTTTTTTTTTCCAAAATCAGACTTGACACCAGAGAGGCTGAATACCGCACTGAGTCAATGCGGTCTTAGCCTCTCTGGTGTCAACACTCTGTCTGATTTTGGATTTTTTTTTTTTTTTTTCCAAAATCAGACTTGACACCAGAGAGGCTGAATACCGCACTGAGTCAATGCGGTCTTAGCCTCTCTGGTCTCAACACTCTGTCTGATTTTGGATTTTTTTTTTTTTTTTCCAAAATCAGACTTGACACCAGAGAGGCTGAATACCGCACTGAGTCAATGCGGTCTTAGCCTCTCTGGTCTCAACACTCTGTCTGATTTTGGATTTTTTTTTTTTTTTTTCCAAAATCAGACTTGACACCAGAGAGGCTGAATACCGCACTGAGTCAATGCGGTCTTAGCCTCTCTGGTCTCAACACTCTGTCTGATTTTGGATTTTTTTATTTTTTTTCCAAAATCAGACTTGACACCAGAGAGGCTGAATACCGCACTGAGTCAATGCGGTCTTAGCCTCTCTGGTCTCAACACTCTGTCTGATTTTGGATTTTTTTTTTTTTTTTTCCAAAATCAGACTTGACACCAGAGAGGCTGAATACCGCACTGAGTCAATGCGGTCTTAGCCTCTCTGGTGTCAACACTCTGTCTGATTTTGGATTATTTTTATTTTTTTTCCAAAATCAGACTTGACACCAGAGAGGCTGAATACCGCACTGAGTCAATGCGGTCTTAGCCTCTCTGGTCTCAACACTCTGTCTGATTTTGGATTTTTTTTTTTTTTTTCCAAAATCAGACTTGACACCAGAGAGGCTGAATACCGCACTGAGTCAATGCGGTCTTAGCCTCTCTGGTGTCAACACTCTGTCTGATTTTGGATTATTTTTATTTTTTTTCCAAAATCAGACTTGACACCAGAGAGGCTGAATACCGCACTGAGTCAATGCGGTCTTAGCCTCTCTGGTCTCAACACTCTGTCTGATTTTTGATTTTTGATTTTTTTTTTCAAAAATCAGACTTGACACCAGAGAGGCTGAATACCGCACTGAGTCAATGCGGTCTTAGCCTCTCTGGGCTCAACACTCTGTCTGATTTTGGATTATTATTTTTTTTTTTTCCAAAATCAGACTTGACACCAGAGAGGCTGAATACCGCACTGAGTCAATGCGGTCTTAGCCTCTCTGGTCTCAACACTCTGTCTGATTTTGGATTTTTTTTTTTTTTTTCCAAAATCAGACTTGACACCAGAGAGGCTGAATACCGCACTGAGTTAATGCGGTCTTAGCCTCTCTGGTCTGAACACTCTGTCTGATTTTGGATTTTTTTTTTTTTTGTTCCAAAATCAGACTTGACACCAGAGAGGCTGAATACCGCACTGAGTCAATGCGGTCTTAGCCTCTCTGGTGTCAACACTCTGTCTGATTTTGGATTTTTTTTTTTTTTTTCCAAAATCAGACTTGACCCCAGAGAGGCTGAATACCGCACTGAGTCAATGCGGTCTTAGCCTCTCTGGTCTCAACACTCTGTCTGATTTTGGATTTTTTTTTTTTTTTCCAAAATCAGACTTGACACCAGAGAGGCTGAATACCGCACTGAGTCAATGCGGTCTTAGCCTCTCTGGTGTCAACACTGTGTCTGATTTTGGATTTTTTTTTTCTTTTTCCAAAATCAGACTTGACACCAGAGAGGCTGAATACCGCACTGAGTCAATGCGGTCTTAGCCTCTCTGGTCTCAACACTCTGTCTGATTTTGGATTTTTTTTTTTTTTTTTCCAAAATCAGACTTGACACCAGAGAGGCTGAATACCGCACTGAGTCAATGCGTTCTTAGCCTCTCTGGTCTCAACACTCTGTCTGATTTTGGATTTTTTTTTTTTTTTTTCCAAAATCAGACTTGACACCAGAGAGGCTGAATACCGCACTGAGTCAATGCGGTCTTAGCCTCTCTGGTGTCAACACTCTGTCTGATTTTGGATTTATTTTTATTTTTTTCCAAAATCAGACTTGACACCAGAGAGGCTGAATACCGCACTGAGTCAATGCGGTCTTAGCCTCTCTGGTCTCAACACTCTGTCTGATTTTGGATTTTTTTTTTTTTTTTTCCAAAATCAGACTTGACACCAGAGAGGCTGAATACCACACTGAGTCAATGCGGTCTTAGCCTCTCTGGTGTCAACACTCTGCCTGATTTTGGATTTTTTTTTTTTTTTCAAAAATCAGACTTGACACCAGAGAGGCTGAATACCGTACTGAGTCAATGCGGTCTTAGCCTCTCTGGTCTCAACACTCTGTCTGATTTTGGATTATTATTATTTTTTTTTCCAAAATCAGACTTGACACCAGAGAGGCTAAATACCGCACTGAGTCAATGCGGTCTTAGCCTCTCTGGTGTCAACACTCTGTCTGATTTTGGATATATTTTTTTTTTCCAAAATCAGACTTGACACCAGAGAGGCTGAATACCGCACTGAGTCAATGCGGTCTTAGCCTCTCTGGTCTCAACACTCTGTCTGATTTTGGATTTTTTTTTTTTTTTTTCCAAAATCAGACTTGACACCAGAGAGGCTGAATACCGCACTGAGTCAATGCGGTCTTAGCCTCTCTGGTCTCAACACTCTGTCTGATTTTGGATTTTTTTTTTTTTTTTTCCAAAATCAGACTTGACACCAGAGAGGCTGAATACCGCACTGAGTCAATGCGGTCTTAGCCTCTCTGGTGTCAACACTCTGTCTGATTTTGGATTTTTTTTTTTTTTTCAAAAATCAGACTTGACACCAGAGAGGCTGAATACCGCACTGAGTCAATGCGGTCTTAGCCTCTCTGGTCTCAACACTCTGTCTGATTTTGGATTTTTTTTTTTTTTTTTCAAAAATCAGACTTGACACCAGAGAGGCTGAATACCGCACTGAGTCAATGCGGTCTTAGCCTCTCTGGTGTCAACACTCTGTCTGATTTTGGATTTTTTTTTTTTTTTCCAAAATCAGACTTGACACCAGAGAGGCTGAATACCGCACTGAGTCAATGCGGTCTTAGCCTCTCTGGTCTCAACACTCTGTCTGATTTTGGATTTTTTTTTTTTTTTTTTCCAAAATCAGACTTGACACCAGAGAGGCTGAATACCGCACTGAGTCAATGCGGTCTTAGCCTCTCTGGTCTGAACACTCTGTCTGATTTTGGATTTTTTTTTTTTTTTTTCCAAATCAGACTTGACACCAGAGAGGCTAAATGCCACACTGGTCAATGCGGTCTTAGCCTCTCTGGTCTCAAAACTCTGTCTGATTTTGGATTTTTTTTTTTTTTTTTCAAAATCAGACTTGACACCAGAGAGGCTGAATACCGCACTGAGTCAATGCGGTCTTAGCCTCTCTGGTGTCAACACTCTGTCTGATTTTGGATATTTTTTTTTTTTTTCCAAAATCAGACTTGACACCAGAGAGGCTGAATACCGCACTGAGTCAATGCGGTCTTAGCCTCTCTGGTCTCAACACTCTGTCTGATTTTGGATTTTTTTTTTTTTTTTTCCAAAATCAGACTTGACACCAGAGAGGCTGAATACCGCACTGAGTCAATGCGTTCTTAGCCTCTCTGGTCTCAACACTCTGTCTGATTTTGGATTTTTTTTTTTTTTTTTCCAAAATCAGACTTGACACCAGAGAGGCTGAATACCGCACTGAGTCAATGCGGTCTTAGCCTCTCTGGTGTCAACACTCTGTCTGATTTTGGATTTATTTTTATTTTTTTCCAAAATCAGACTTGACACCAGAGAGGCTGAATACCGCACTGAGTCAATGCGGTCTTAGCCTCTCTGGTCTCAACACTCTGTCTGATTTTGGATTTTTTTTTTTTTTTTTCAAAATCAGACTTGACACCAGAGAGGCTGAATACCGCACTGAGTCAATGCGGTCTTAGCCTCTCTGGTGTCAACACTCTGTCTGATTTTGGATATTTTTTTTTTTTTTCCAAAATCAGACTTGACACCAGAGAGGCTGAATACCGCACTGAGTCAATGCGGTCTTAGCCTCTCTGGTCTCAACACTCTGTCTGATTTTGGATTTTTTTTTTTTTTTTTCCAAAATCAGACTTGACACCAGAGAGGCTGAATACCGCACTGAGTCAATGCGTTCTTAGCCTCTCTGGTCTCAACACTCTGTCTGATTTTGGATTTTTTTTTTTTTTTTTCCAAAATCAGACTTGACACCAGAGAGGCTGAATACCGCACTGAGTCAATGCGGTCTTAGCCTCTCTGGTGTCAACACTCTGTCTGATTTTGGATTTATTTTTATTTTTTTCCAAAATCAGACTTGACACCAGAGAGGCTGAATACCGCACTGAGTCAATGCGGTCTTAGCCTCTCTGGTCTCAACACTCTGTCTGATTTTGGATTTTTTTTTTTTTTTTTCCAAAATCAGACTTGACACCAGAGAGGCTGAATACCACACTGAGTCAATGCGGTCTTAGCCTCTCTGGTGTCAACACTCTGCCTGATTTTGGATTTTTTTTTTTTTTTCAAAAATCAGACTTGACACCAGAGAGGCTGAATACCGCACTGAGTCAATGCGGTCTTAGCCTCTCTAGTCTCAACACTCTGTCTGATTTTGGATTATTATTATTTTTTTTTCCAAAATCAGACTTGACACCAGAGAGGCTAAATACCGCACTGAGTCAATGCGGTCTTAGCCTCTCTGGTGTCAACACTCTGTCTGATTTTGGATATATTTTTTTTTTTCCAAAATCAGACTTGACACCAGAGAGGCTGAATACCGCACTGAGTCAATGCGGTCTTAGCCTCTCTGGTCTCAACACTCTGTCTGATTTTGGATTTTTTTTTTTTTTTTTCCAAAATCAGACTTGACACCAGAGAGGCTGAATACCGCACTGAGTCAATGCGTTCTTAGCCTCTCTGGTCTCAACACTCTGTCTGATTTTGGATTTTTTTTTTTTTTTTTTCCAAAATCAGACTTGACACCAGAGAGGCTGAATACCGCACTGAGTCAATGCGGTCTTAGCCTCTCTGGTGTCAACACTCTGTCTGATTTTGGATTTATTTTTATTTTTTTCCAAAATCAGACTTGACACCAGAGAGGCTGAATACCGCACTGAGTCAATGCGGTCTTAGCCTCTCTGGTCTCAACACTCTGTCTGATTTTGGATTTTTTTTTTTTTTTTTCCAAAATCAGACTTGACACCAGAGAGGCTGAATACCACACTGAGTCAATGCGGTCTTAGCCTCTCTGGTGTCAACACTCTGTCTGATTTTGGATTTTTTTTTTTTTTTCAAAAATCAGACTTGACACCAGAGAGGCTGAATACCGCACTGAGTCAATGCGGTCTTAGCCTCTCTGGTCTCAACACTCTGTCTGATTTTGGATTTTTTTTTTTTTTTTTCCAAAATCAGACTTGACACCAGAGAGGCTGAATACCGCACTGAGTCAATGCGTTCTTAGCCTCTCTGGTCTCAACACTCTGTCTGATTTTGGATTTATTTTTATTTTTTTCCAAAATCAGACTTGACACCAGAGAGGCTGAATACCGCACTGAGTCAATGCGGTCTTAGCCTCTCTGGTCTCAACACTCTGTCTGATTTTGGATTTTTTTTTTTTTTTTTTCAAAATCAGACTTGACACCAGAGAGGCTGAATACCACACTGAGTCAATGCGGTCTTAGCCTCTCTGGTGTCAACACTCTGTCTGATTTTGGATTTTTTTTTTTTTTTTCAAAAATCAGACTTGACACCAGAGAGGCTGAATACCGCACTGAGTCAATGCGGTCTTAGCCTCTCTGGTCTCAACACTCTGTCTGATTTTGGATTATTATTATTTTTTTTTCCAAAATCAGACTTGACACCAGAGAGGCTAAATACCGCACTGAGTCAATGCGGTCTTAGCCTCTCTGGTGTCAACACTCTGTCTGATTTTGGATTTTTTTTTTTTTTTTCCAAAATCAGACTTGACACCAGAGAGGCTGAATACCGCACTGAGTCAATGCGGTCTTAGCCTCTCTGGTCTCAACACTCTGTCTGATTTTGGATTTTTTTTTTTTTTTTTCCAAAATCAGACTTGACACCAGAGAGGCTGAATACCGCACTGAGTCAATGCGTTCTTAGCCTCTCTGGTCTCAACACTCTGTCTGATTTTGGATTTTTTTTTTTTTTTTTTCAAAATCAGACTTGACACCAGAGAGGCTGAATACCGCACTGAGTCAATGCGGTCTTAGCCTCTCTGGTGTCAACACTCTGTCTGATTTTGGATTTATTTTTATTTTTTTCCAAAATCAGACTTGACACCAGAGAGGCTGAATACCGCACTGAGTCAATGCGGTCTTAGCCTCTCTGGTCTC
The DNA here is from genome assembly GCF_964638095.1 of Poromitra crassiceps. Classification (NCBI taxonomy): domain Eukaryota; kingdom Metazoa; phylum Chordata; class Actinopteri; order Beryciformes; family Melamphaidae; genus Poromitra; species Poromitra crassiceps. The sequence goes on from NW_028151977.1 coordinate 47,648, forward strand.
AACACTCTGTCTGATTTTGGATTTTTTTTTTTTTTTTTCCAAAATCAGACTTGACACCAGAGAGGCTGAATACCACACTGAGTCAATGCGGTCTTAGCCTCTCTGGTGTCAACACTCTGTCTGATTTTGGATTTTTTTTTTTTTTTTCAAAAATCAGACTTGACACCAGAGAGGCTGAATACCGCACTGAGTCAATGCGGTCTTAGCCTCTCTGGTCTCAACACTCTGTCTGATTTTGGATTATTATTTTTTTTTTTTCCAAAATCAGACTTGACACCAGAGAGGCTAAATACCGCACTGAGTCAATGCGGTCTTAGCCTCTCTGGTGTCAACACTCTGTCTGATTTTGGATTTTTTTTTTTTTTTTCCAAAATCAGACTTGACACCAGAGAGGCTGAATACAGCACTGAGTCAATGCGGTCTTAGCCTCTCTGGTCTCAACACTCTGTCTGATTTTGGATTTTTTTTTTTTTTTTTCCAAAATCAGACTTGACACCAGAGAGGCTGAATACCGCACTGAGTCAATGCGGTCTTAGCCTCTCTGGTCTGAACACTCTGTCTGATTTTGGATTTTTTTTTTTTTTTTTCCAAAATCAGACTTGACACCAGAGAGGCTGAATACCACACTGAGTCAATGCGGTCTTAGCCTCTCTGGTGTCAACACTCTGTCTGATTTTGGATTTTTTTTTTTTTTTTCAAAAATCAGACTTGACACCAGAGAGGCTGAATACCGCACTGAGTCAATGCGGTCTTAGCCTCTCTGGTCTCAACACTCTGTCTGATTTTGGATTATTATTTTTTTTTTTTCCAAAATCAGACTTGACACCAGAGAGGCTAAATACCGCACTGAGTCAATGCGGTCTTAGCCTCTCTGGTGTCAACACTCTGTCTGATTTTGGATTTTTTTTTTTTTTTTCCAAAATCAGACTTGACACCAGAGAGGCTGAATACAGCACTGAGTCAATGCGGTCTTAGCCTCTCTGGTCTCAACACTCTGTCTGATTTTGGATTTTTTTTTTTTTTTTTCCAAAATCAGACTTGACACCAGAGAGGCTGAATACCGCACTGAGTCAATGCGGTCTTAGCCTCTCTGGTCTGAACACTCTGTCTGATTTTGGATTTTTTTTTTTTTTTTTCCAAAATCAGACTTGACACCAGAGAGGCTGAATACCGCACTGAGTCAATGCGGTCTTAGCCTCTCTGGTGTCAACACTCTGTCTGATTTTGGATTTTTTTTTTTTTTTTCCAAAATCAGACTTGACACCAGAGAGGCTGAATACCGCACTGAGTCAATGCGGTCTTAGCCTCTCTGGTCTCAACACTCTGTCTGATTTTGGATTTTTTTTTTTTTTTTCCAAAATCAGACTTGACACCAGAGAGGCTGAATACCGCACTGAGTCAATGCGGTCTTAGCCTCTCTGGTGTCAACACTGTGTCTGATTTTGGATTTTTTTTTTCTTTTTCCAAAATCAGACTTGACACCAGAGAGGCTGAATACCGCACTGAGTCAATGCGGTCTTAGCCTCTCTGGTCTTAACACTCTGTCTGATTTTGGATTTTTTTTTCAAAAATCAGACTTGACACCAGAGAGGCTGAATACCGCACTGAGTCAATGCGGTCTTAGCCTCTCTGGTCTCAACACTCTGTCTGATTTTGGATTTTTTTTTTTTTTTTTCCAAAATCAGACTTGACACCAGAGAGGCTGAATACCGCACTGAGTCAATGCGTTCTTAGCCTCTCTGGTCTCAACACTCTGTCTGATTTTGGATTATTATTATTTTTTTTTCCAAAATCAGACTTGACACCAGAGAGGCTAAATACCGCACTGAGTCAATGCGGTCTTAGCCTCTCTGGTGTCAACACTCTGTCTGATTTTGGATTTTTTTTTTTTTTTTTCCAAAATCAGACTTGACACCAGAGAGGCTGAATACCGCACTGAGTCAATGCGGTCTTAGCCTCTCTGGTCTCAACACTCTGTCTGATTTTGGATTTTTTTTTTTTTTTTTCCAAAATCAGACTTGACACCAGAGAGGCTGAATACCGCACTGAGTCAATGCGTTCTTAGCCTCTCTGGTCTCAACACTCTGTCTGATTTTGGATTTTTTTTTTTTTTTTTTCAAAATCAGACTTGACACCAGAGAGGCTGAATACCGCACTGAGTCAATGCGGTCTTAGCCTCTCTGGTGTCAACACTCTGTCTGATTTTGGATTTATTTTTATTTTTTTCCAAAATCAGACTTGACACCAGAGAGGCTGAATACCGCACTGAGTCAATGCGGTCTTAGCCTCTCTGGTCTCAACACTCTGTCTGATTTTGGATTTTTTTTTTTTTTTTTCCAAAATCAGACTTGACACCAGAGAGGCTGAATACCACACTGAGTCAATGCGGTCTTAGCCTCTCTGGTGTCAACACTCTGTCTGATTTTGGATTTTTTTTTTTTTTTTCAAAAATCAGACTTGACACCAGAGAGGCTGAATACCGCACTGAGTCAATGCGGTCTTAGCCTCTCTGGTCTCAACACTCTGTCTGATTTTGGATTATTATTATTTTTTTTTCCAAAATCAGACTTGACACCAGAGAGGCTAAATACCGCACTGAGTCAATGCGGTCTTAGCCTCTCTGGTGTCAACACTCTGTCTGATTTTGGATTTTTTTTTTTTTTTTCCAAAATCAGACTTGACACCAGAGAGGCTGAATACAGCACTGAGTCAATGCGGTCTTAGCCTCTCTGGTCTCAACACTCTGTCTGATTTTGGATTTTTTTTTTTTTTTTTCCAAAATCAGACTTGACACCAGAGAGGCTGAATACCGCACTGAGTCAATGCGGTCTTAGCCTCTCTGGTCTCAACACTCTGTCTGATTTTGGATTTTTTTTTTTTTTTTCCAAAATCAGACTTGACACCAGAGAGGCTGAATACCGCACTGAGTCAATGCGGTCTTAGCCTCTCTGGTGTCAACACTGTGTCTGATTTTGGATTTTTTTTTTCTTTTTCCAAAATCAGACTTGACACCAGAGAGGCTGAATACCGCACTGAGTCAATGCGGTCTTAGCCTCTCTGGTCTTAACACTCTGTCTGATTTTGGATTTTTTTTTCAAAAATCAGACTTGACACCAGAGAGGCTGAATACCGCACTGAGTCAATGCGGTCTTAGCCTCTCTGGTGTCAACACTCTGTCTGATTTTGGATTTTTTTTTTTTTTTTCCAAAATCAGACTTGACACCAGAGAGGCTGAATACCGCACTGAGTCAATGCGGTCTTAGCCTCTCTGGTCTCAACACTCTGTCTGATTTTGGATTTTTTTTTTTTTTTTTTCCAAAATCAGACTTGACACCAGAGAGGCTGAATACCGCACTGACTCAATGCGGTCTTAGCCTCTCTGGTGTCAACACTCTGTCTGATTTTGGATTTTTTTTTTTTTTTTCCAAAATCAGACTTGACACCAGAGAGGCTGAATACCGCACTGAGTCAATGCGGTCTTAGCCTCTCTGGTCTCAACACTCTGTCTGATTTTGGATTTTTTTTTTTTTTTTTCCAAAATCAGACTTGACACCAGAGAGGCTGAATACCGCACTGAGTCAATGCGGTCTTAGCCTCTCTGGTGTCAACACTGTGTCTGATTTTGGATTTTTTTTTTCTTTTTCCAAAATCAGACTTGACACCAGAGAGGCTGAATACCGCACTGAGTCAATGCGGTCTTAGCCTCTCTGGTCTCAACACTCTGTCTGATTTTGGATTTTTTTTTTTTTTTTTTCAAAAATCAGACTTGACACCAGAGAGGCTGAATACCGCACTGAGTCAATGCGGTCTTAGCCTCTCTGGTGTCAACACTCTGTCTGATTTTGGATTTTTTTTTTTTTTTTCCAAAATCAGACTTGACACCAGAGAGGCTGAACACCGCACTGAGTCAATGCGGTCTTAGCCTCTCTGGTCTCAACTCTCTGTCTGATTTTGGATTTTTTTTTTTTTTTTTCCAAAATCAGACTTGACACCAGAGAGGCTGAATACCGCACTGAGTCAATGCGGTCTTAGCCTCTCTGGTGTCAACACTCTGTCTGATTTTGGATTTTTTTTTTTTTTTTTTTCAAAATCAGACTTGACACCAGAGAGGCTGAATACCGCACTGAGTCAATGCGGTCTTAGCCTCTCTGGTCTCAACACTCTGTCTGATTTTGGATTTTTTTTTTTTTTTTTCCAAAATCAGACTTGACACCAGAGAGGCTGAATACCGCACTGAGTCAATGCGGTCTTAGCCTCTCTGGTCTCAACACTCTGTCTGATTTTGGATTTTTTTTTTTTTTTTTCCAAAATCAGACTTGACACCAGAGAGGCTGAATACCGCACTGAGTCAATGCGGTCTTAGCCTCTCTGGTCTCAACACTCTGTCTGATTTTAGATTTTTTTTTTTTTTTTTTTCCAAAATCAGACTTGACACCAGAGAGGCTGAATACCGCACTGAGTCAATGCGGTCTTAGCCTCTCTGGTCTCAACACTCTGTCTGATTTTGGATTTTTTTTATTTTTTTTTCCAAAATCAGACTTGACACCAGAGAGGCTGAATACCGCACTGAGTCAATGCGGTCTTAGCCTCTCTGGTCTCAACACTCTGTCTGATTTTTGATTTTTGATTTTTTTTTTTTCCAAAATCAGACTTGTCACCAGAGAGGCTGAATACCGCACTGACTCAATGCGGTCTTAGCCTCTCTGGTGTCAACACTCTGTCTGATTTTGGATTTTTTTTTTTTTTTTTCCAAAATCAGACTTGACACCAGAGAGGCTGAATACCGCACTGAGTCAATGCGGTCTTAGCCTCTCTGGTGTCAACACTGTGTCTGATTTTGGATTTTTTTTTTCTTTTTCCAAAATCAGACTTGACACCAGAGAGGCTGAATACCGCACTGAGTCAATGCGGTCTTAGCCTCTCTGGTTTCAACACTCTGTCTGATTTTGGATTTTTTTTTTTTTTTTTTCAAAAATCAGACTTGACACCAGAGAGGCTGAATACCGCACTGAGTCAATGCGGTCTTAGCCTCTCTGGTCTCAACTCTCTGTCTGATTTTGGATTTTTTTTTTTTTTTTTCCAAAATCAGACTTGACACCAGAGAGGCTGAATACCGCACTGAGTCAATGCGGTCTTAGCCTCTCTGGTGTCAACACTCTGTCTGATTTTGGATTGATTTTTATTTTTTTTCAAAATCAGACTTGACACCAGAGAGGCTGAATACCGCACTGAGTCAATGCGGTCTTAGCCTCTCTGGTCTCAACACTCTGTCTGATTTTGTATTTTTTTTTTTTTTTTTCAAAATCAGACTTGACACCAGAGAGGCTGAATACCGCACTGAGTCAATGCGGTCTTAGCCTCTCTGGTCTCAACACTCTGTCTGATTTTGGATTTTTTTTTTTTTTCCAAAATCAGACTTGACACCAGAGAGGCTGAATACCGCACTGAGTCAATGCGGTCTTAGCCTCTCTGGTCTCAACACTCTGTCTGATTTTGGATTTTTTTTTTTTTTTTTTCCAAAATCAGACTTGACACCAGAGAGGCTGAATACCGCACTGAGTCAATGCGGTCTTAGCCTCTCTGGTGTCAACACTCTGTCTGATTTTGGATTTTTTTTTTTTTTTTTCCAAAATCAGACTTGACACCAGAGAGGCTGAATACCGCACTGAGTCAATGCGGTCTTAGCCTCTCTGGTCTCAACACTCTGTCTGATTTTGGATTTTTTTTTTTTTTTTTTCCAAAATCAGACTTGACACCAGAGAGGCTGAATACCGCACTGAGTCAATGCGGTCTTAGCCTCTCTGGTCTCAACACTCTGTCTGATTTTGGATTTTTTTTTTTTTTTTTCCAAATCAGACTTGACACCAGAGAGGCTAAATGCCACACTGGTCAATGCGGTCTTAGCCTCTCTGGTCTCAAAACTCTGTCTGATTTTGGATTTTTTTTTTTTTTTTTCAAAATCAGACTTGACACCAGAGAGGCTGAATACCGCACTGAGTCAATGCGGTCTTAGCCTCTCTGGTGTCAACACTCTGTCTGATTTTGGATATTTTTTTTTTTTTTCCAAAATCAGACTTGACACCAGAGAGGCTGAATACCGCACTGAGTCAATGCGGTCTTAGCCTCTCTGGTCTCAACACTCTGTCTGATTTTGGATTTTTTTTTTTTTTTTTCCAAAATCAGACTTGACACCAGAGAGGCTGAATACCGCACTGAGTCAATGCGTTCTTAGCCTCTCTGGTCTCAACACTCTGTCTGATTTTGGATTTTTTTTTTTTTTTTTCCAAAATCAGACTTGACACCAGAGAGGCTGAATACCGCACTGAGTCAATGCGGTCTTAGCCTCTCTGGTGTCAACACTCTGTCTGATTTTGGATTTATTTTTATTTTTTTCCAAAATCAGACTTGACACCAGAGAGGCTGAATACCGCACTGAGTCAATGCGGTCTTAGCCTCTCTGGTCTCAACACTCTGTCTGATTTTGGATTTTTTTTTTTTTTTTTCCAAAATCAGACTTGACACCAGAGAGGCTGAATACCACACTGAGTCAATGCGGTCTTAGCCTCTCTGGTGTCAACACTCTGCCGGATTTTGGATTTTTTTTTTTTTTTCAAAAATCAGACTTGACACCAGAGAGGCTGAATACCGCACTGAGTCAATGCGGTCTTAGCCTCTCTAGTCTCAACACTCTGTCTGATTTTGGATTATTATTATTTTTTTTTCCAAAATCAGACTTGACACCAGAGAGGCTAAATACCGCACTGAGTCAATGCGGTCTTAGCCTCTCTGGTGTCAACACTCTGTCTGATTTTGGATATATTTTTTTTTTTCCAAAATCAGACTTGACACCAGAGAGGCTGAATACCGCACTGAGTCAATGCGGTCTTAGCCTCTCTGGTCTCAACACTCTGTCTGATTTTGGATTTTTTTTTTTTTTTTTTCCAAAATCAGACTTGACACCAGAGAGGCTGAATACCGCACTGAGTCAATGCGGTCTTAGCCTCTCTGGTCTCAACACTCTGTCTGATTTTGGATTTTTTTTTTTTTTTTTCCAAAATCAGACTTGACACCAGAGAGGCTGAATACCGCACTGAGTCAATGCGGTCTTAGCCTCTCTGGTCTCAACACTCTGTCTGATTTTAGATTTTTTTTTTTTTTTTTTTCCAAAATCAGACTTGACACCAGAGAGGCTGAATACCGCACTGAGTCAATGCGGTCTTAGCCTCTCTGGTCTCAACACTCTGTCTGATTTTGGATTTTTTTTATTTTTTTTTCCAAAATCAGACTTGACACCAGAGAGGCTGAATACCGCACTGAGTCAATGCGGTCTTAGCCTCTCTGGTCTCAACACTCTGTCTGATTTTTGATTTTTGATTTTTTTTTTTTCCAAAATCAGACTTGTCACCAGAGAGGCTGAATACCGCACTGACTCAATGCGGTCTTAGCCTCTCTGGTGTCAACACTCTGTCTGATTTTGGATTTTTTTTTTTTTTTTTCCAAAATCAGACTTGACACCAGAGAGGCTGAATACCGCACTGAGTCAATGCGGTCTTAGCCTCTCTGGTGTCAACACTGTGTCTGATTTTGGATTTTTTTTTTCTTTTTCCAAAATCAGACTTGACACCAGAGAGGCTGAATACCGCACTGAGTCAATGCGGTCTTAGCCTCTCTGGTTTCAACACTCTGTCTGATTTTGGATTTTTTTTTTTTTTTTTTCAAAAATCAGACTTGACACCAGAGAGGCTGAATACCGCACTGAGTCAATGCGGTCTTAGCCTCTCTGGTCTCAACTCTCTGTCTGATTTTGGATTTTTTTTTTTTTTTTTCCAAAATCAGACTTGACACCAGAGAGGCTGAATACCGCACTGAGTCAATGCGGTCTTAGCCTCTCTGGTGTCAACACTCTGTCTGATTTTGGATTGATTTTTATTTTTTTTCAAAATCAGACTTGACACCAGAGAGGCTGAATACCGCACTGAGTCAATGCGGTCTTAGCCTCTCTGGTCTCAACACTCTGTCTGATTTTGGATTTTTTTTTTTTTTTTTTCAAAATCAGACTTGACACCAGAGAGGCTGAATACCGCACTGAGTCAATGCGGTCTTAGCCTCTCTGGTCTCAACACTCTGTCTGATTTTGGATTTTTTTTTTTTTTCCAAAATCAGACTTGACACCAGAGAGGCTGAATACCGCACTGAGTCAATGCGGTCTTAGCCTCTCTGGTCTCAACACTCTGTCTGATTTTGGATTTTTTTTTTTTTTTTTTCCAAAATCAGACTTGACACCAGAGAGGCTGAATACCGCACTGAGTCAATGCGGTCTTAGCCTCTCTGGTGTCAACACTCTGTCTGATTTTGGATTTTTTTTTTTTTTTTTCCAAAATCAGACTTGACACCAGAGAGGCTGAATACCGCACTGAGTCAATGCGGTCTTAGCCTCTCTGGTCTCAACACTCTGTCTGATTTTGGATTTTTTTTTTTTTTTTTTCCAAAATCAGACTTGACACCAGAGAGGCTGAATACCGCACTGAGTCAATGCGGTCTTAGCCTCTCTGGTCTCAACACTCTGTCTGATTTTGGATTTTTTTTTTTTTTTTTTCCAAAATCAGACTTGACACCAGAGAGGCTGAATACCGCACTGAGTCAATGCGGTCTTAGCCTCTCTGGTCTGAACACTCTGTCTGATTTTGGATTTTTTTTTTTTTTTTTCCAAATCAGACTTGACACCAGAGAGGCTAAATGCCACACTGGTCAATGCGGTCTTAGCCTCTCTGGTCTCAAAACTCTGTCTGATTTTGGATTTTTTTTTTTTTTTTTCAAAATCAGACTTGACACCAGAGAGGCTGAATACCGCACTGAGTCAATGCGGTCTTAGCCTCTCTGGTGTCAACACTCTGTCTGATTTTGGATATTTTTTTTTTTTTTCCAAAATCAGACTTGACACCAGAGAGGCTGAATACCGCACTGAGTCAATGCGGTCTTAGCCTCTCTGGTCTCAACACTCTGTCTGATTTTGGATTTTTTTTTTTTTTTTTCCAAAATCAGACTTGACACCAGAGAGGCTGAATACCGCACTGAGTCAATGCGTTCTTAGCCTCTCTGGTCTCAACACTCTGTCTGATTTTGGATTTTTTTTTTTTTTTTTCCAAAATCAGACTTGACACCAGAGAGGCTGAATACCGCACTGAGTCAATGCGGTCTTAGCCTCTCTGGTGTCAACACTCTGTCTGATTTTGGATTTATTTTTATTTTTTTCCAAAATCAGACTTGACACCAGAGAGGCTGAATACCGCACTGAGTCAATGCGGTCTTAGCCTCTCTGGTCTCAACACTCTGTCTGATTTTGGATTTTTTTTTTTTTTTTTCCAAAATCAGACTTGACACCAGAGAGGCTGAATACCACACTGAGTCAATGCGGTCTTAGCCTCTCTGGTGTCAACACTCTGCCTGATTTTGGATTTTTTTTTTTTTTTCAAAAATCAGACTTGACACCAGAGAGGCTGAATACCGCACTGAGTCAATGCGGTCTTAGCCTCTCTAGTCTCAACACTCTGTCTGATTTTGGATTATTATTATTTTTTTTTCCAAAATCAGACTTGACACCAGAGAGGCTAAATACCGCACTGAGTCAATGCGGTCTTAGCCTCTCTGGTGTCAACACTCTGTCTGATTTTGGATATATTTTTTTTTTTCCAAAATCAGACTTGACACCAGAGAGGCTGAATACCGCACTGAGTCAATGCGGTCTTAGCCTCTCTGGTCTCAACACTCTGTCTGATTTTGGATTTTTTTTTTTTTTTTTCCAAAATCAGACTTGACACCAGAGAGGCTGAATACCGCACTGAGTCAATGCGTTCTTAGCCTCTCTGGTCTCAACACTCTGTCTGATTTTGGATTTTTTTTTTTTTTTTTCCAAAATCAGACTTGACACCAGAGAGGCTGAATACCGCACTGAGTCAATGCGGTCTTAGCCTCTCTGGTCTCAACACTCTGTCTGATTTTGGATTTTTTTTTTTTTTTCAAAAATCAGACTTGACACCAGAGAGGCTGAATACCGCACTGAGTCAATGCGGTCTTAGCCTCTCTGGTCTCAACACTCTGTCTGATTTTGGATTATTATTATTTTTTTTTCCAAAATCAGACTTGACACCAGAGAGGCTAAATACCGCACTGAGTCAATGCGGTCTTAGCCTCTCTGGTGTCAACACTCTGTCTGATTTTGGATTTTTTTTTTTTTTTTCCAAAATCAGACTTGACACCAGAGAGGCTGAATACCGCACTGAGTCAATGCGGTCTTAGCCTCTCTGGTCTCAACACTCTGTCTGATTTTGGATTTTTTTTTTTTTTTTTCCAAAATCAGACTTGACACCAGAGAGGCTGAATACCGCACTGAGTCAATGCGTTCTTAGCCTCTCTGGTCTCAACACTCTGTCTGATTTTGGATTTATTTTTATTTTTTTCCAAAATCAGACTTGACACCAGAGAGGCTGAATACCGCACTGAGTCAATGCGGTCTTAGCCTCTCTGGTCTCAACACTCTGTCTGATTTTGGATTTTTTTTTTTTTTTTTTTCAAAATCAGACTTGACACCAGAGAGGCTGAATACCACACTGAGTCAATGCGGTCTTAGCCTCTCTGGTGTCAACACTCTGTCTGATTTTGGATTTTTTTTTTTTTTTTCAAAAATCAGACTTGACACCAGAGAGGCTGAATACCGCACTGAGTCAATGCGGTCTTAGCCTCTCTGGTCTCAACACTCTGTCTGATTTTGGATTATTATTATTTTTTTTTCCAAAATCAGACTTGACACCAGAGAGGCTAAATACCGCACTGAGTCAATGCGGTCTTAGCCTCTCTGGTGTCAACACTCTGTCTGATTTTGGATTTTTTTTTTTTTTTTCCAAAATCAGACTTGACACCAGAGAGGCTGAATACCGCACTGAGTCAATGCGGTCTTAGCCTCTCTGGTCTCAACACTCTGTCTGATTTTGGATTTTTTTTTTTTTTTTTCCAAAATCAGACTTGACACCAGAGAGGCTGAATACCGCACTGAGTCAATGCGTTCTTAGCCTCTCTGGTCTCAACACTCTGTCTGATTTTGGATTTTTTTTTTTTTTTTTTCAAAATCAGACTTGACACCAGAGAGGCTGAATACCGCACTGAGTCAATGCGGTCTTAGCCTCTCTGGTGTCAACACTCTGTCTGATTTTGGATTTATTTTTATTTTTTTCCAAAATCAGACTTGACACCAGAGAGGCTGAATACCGCACTGAGTCAATGCGGTCTTAGCCTCTCTGGTCTCAACACTCTGTCTGATTTTGGATTTTTTTTTTTTTTTTTCCAAAATCAGACTTGACACCAGAGAGGCTGAATACCACACTGAGTCAATGCGGTCTTAGCCTCTCTGGTGTCAACACTCTGTCTGATTTTGGATTTTTTTTTTTTTTTTCAAAAATCAGACTTGACACCAGAGAGGCTGAATACCGCACTGAGTCAATGCGGTCTTAGCCTCTCTGGTCTCAACACTCTGTCTGATTTTGGATTATTATTTTTTTTTTTTCCAAAATCAGACTTGACACCAGAGAGGCTAAATACCGCACTGAGTCAATGCGGTCTTAGCCTCTCTGGTGTCAACACTCTGTCTGATTTTGGATTTTTTTTTTTTTTTTCCAAAATCAGACTTGACACCAGAGAGGCTGAATACAGCACTGAGTCAATGCGGTCTTAGCCTCTCTGGTCTCAACACTCTGTCTGATTTTGGATTTTTTTTTTTTTTTTTCCAAAATCAGACTTGACACCAGAGAGGCTGAATACCGCACTGAGTCAATGCGGTCTTAGCCTCTCTGGTCTGAACACTCTGTCTGATTTTGGATTTTTTTTTTTTTTTTTCCAAAATCAGACTTGACACCAGAGAGGCTGAATACCACACTGAGTCAATGCGGTCTTAGCCTCTCTGGTGTCAACACTCTGTCTGATTTTGGATTTTTTTTTTTTTTTTCAAAAATCAGACTTGACACCAGAGAGGCTGAATACCGCACTGAGTCAATGCGGTCTTAGCCTCTCTGGTCTCAACACTCTGTCTGATTTTGGATTATTATTTTTTTTTTTTCCAAAATCAGACTTGACACCAGAGAGGCTAAATACCGCACTGAGTCAATGCGGTCTTAGCCTCTCTGGTGTCAACACTCTGTCTGATTTTGGATTTTTTTTTTTTTTTTCCAAAATCAGACTTGACACCAGAGAGGCTGAATACAGCACTGAGTCAATGCGGTCTTAGCCTCTCTGGTCTCAACACTCTGTCTGATTTTGGATTTTTTTTTTTTTTTTTCCAAAATCAGACTTGACACCAGAGAGGCTGAATACCGCACTGAGTCAATGCGGTCTTAGCCTCTCTGGTCTGAACACTCTGTCTGATTTTGGATTTTTTTTTTTTTTTTTCCAAAATCAGACTTGACACCAGAGAGGCTGAATACCGCACTGAGTCAATGCGGTCTTAGCCTCTCTGGTGTCAACACTCTGTCTGATTTTGGATTTTTTTTTTTTTTTTCCAAAATCAGACTTGACACCAGAGAGGCTGAATACCGCACTGAGTCAATGCGGTCTTAGCCTCTCTGGTCTCAACACTCTGTCTGATTTTGGATTTTTTTTTTTTTTTTCCAAAATCAGACTTGACACCAGAGAGGCTGAATACCGCACTGAGTCAATGCGGTCTTAGCCTCTCTGGTGTCAACACTGTGTCTGATTTTGGATTTTTTTTTTCTTTTTCCAAAATCAGACTTGACACCAGAGAGGCTGAATACCGCACTGAGTCAATGCGGTCTTAGCCTCTCTGGTCTTAACACTCTGTCTGATTTTGGATTTTTTTTTCAAAAATCAGACTTGACACCAGAGAGGCTGAATACCGCACTGAGTCAATGCGGTCTTAGCCTCTCTGGTCTCAACACTCTGTCTGATTTTGGATTTTTTTTTTTTTTTTTCCAAAATCAGACTTGACACCAGAGAGGCTGAATACCGCACTGAGTCAATGCGTTCTTAGCCTCTCTGGTCTCAACACTCTGTCTGATTTTGGATTATTATTATTTTTTTTTCCAAAATCAGACTTGACACCAGAGAGGCTAAATACCGCACTGAGTCAATGCGGTCTTAGCCTCTCTGGTGTCAACACTCTGTCTGATTTTGGATTTTTTTTTTTTTTTTTCCAAAATCAGACTTGACACCAGAGAGGCTGAATACCGCACTGAGTCAATGCGGTCTTAGCCTCTCTGGTCTCAACACTCTGTCTGATTTTGGATTTTTTTTTTTTTTTTTCCAAAATCAGACTTGACACCAGAGAGGCTGAATACCGCACTGAGTCAATGCGTTCTTAGCCTCTCTGGTCTCAACACTCTGTCTGATTTTGGATTTTTTTTTTTTTTTTTTCAAAATCAGACTTGACACCAGAGAGGCTGAATACCGCACTGAGTCAATGCGGTCTTAGCCTCTCTGGTGTCAACACTCTGTCTGATTTTGGATTTATTTTTATTTTTTTCCAAAATCAGACTTGACACCAGAGAGGCTGAATACCGCACTGAGTCAATGCGGTCTTAGCCTCTCTGGTCTCAACACTCTGTCTGATTTTGGATTTTTTTTTTTTTTTTTCCAAAATCAGACTTGACACCAGAGAGGCTGAATACCACACTGAGTCAATGCGGTCTTAGCCTCTCTGGTGTCAACACTCTGTCTGATTTTGGATTTTTTTTTTTTTTTTCAAAAATCAGACTTGACACCAGAGAGGCTGAATACCGCACTGAGTCAATGCGGTCTTAGCCTCTCTGGTCTCAACACTCTGTCTGATTTTGGATTATTATTATTTTTTTTTCCAAAATCAGACTTGACACCAGAGAGGCTAAATACCGCACTGAGTCAATGCGGTCTTAGCCTCTCTGGTGTCAACACTCTGTCTGATTTTGGATTTTTTTTTTTTTTTTCCAAAATCAGACTTGACACCAGAGAGGCTGAATACAGCACTGAGTCAATGCGGTCTTAGCCTCTCTGGTCTCAACACTCTGTCTGATTTTGGATTTTTTTTTTTTTTTTTCCAAAATCAGACTTGACACCAGAGAGGCTGAATACCGCACTGAGTCAATGCGGTCTTAGCCTCTCTGGTCTCAACACTCTGTCTGATTTTGGATTTTTTTTTTTTTTTTCCAAAATCAGACTTGACACCAGAGAGGCTGAATACCACACTGAGTCAATGCGGTCTTAGCCTCTCTGGTGTCAACACTCTGTCTGATTTTGGATTTTTTTTTTTTTTTTCAAAAATCAGACTTGACACCAGAGAGGCTGAATACCGCACTGAGTCAATGCGGTCTTAGCCTCTCTGGTCTCAACACTCTGTCTGATTTTGGATTATTATTATTTTTTTTTCCAAAATCAGACTTGACACCAGAGAGGCTAAATACCGCACTGAGTCAATGCGGTCTTAGCCTCTCTGGTGTCAACACTCTGTCTGATTTTGGATTTTTTTTTTTTTTTTCCAAAATCAGACTTGACACCAGAGAGGCTGAATACCGCACTGAGTCAATGCGGTCTTAGCCTCTCTGGTCTCAACACTCTGTCTGATTTTGGATTTTTTTTTTTTTTTTTCCAAAATCAGACTTGACACCAGAGAGGCTGAATACCGCACTGAGTCAATGCGTTCTTAGCCTCTCTGGTCTCAACACTCTGTCTGATTTTGGATTTTTTTTTTTTTTTTTTCAAAATCAGACTTGACACCAGAGAGGCTGAATACCGCACTGAGTCAATGCGGTCTTAGCCTCTCTGGTGTCAACACTCTGTCTGATTTTGGATTTATTTTTATTTTTTTCCAAAATCAGACTTGACACCAGAGAGGCTGAATACCGCACTGAGTCAATGCGGTCTTAGCCTCTCTGGTCTCAACACTCTGTCTGATTTTGGATTTTTTTTTTTTTTTTTCCAAAATCAGACTTGACACCAGAGAGGCTGAATACCACACTGAGTCAATGCGGTCTTAGCCTCTCTGGTGTCAACACTCTGTCTGATTTTGGATTTTTTTTTTTTTTTTCAAAAATCAGACTTGACACCAGAGAGGCTGAATACCGCACTGAGTCAATGCGGTCTTAGCCTCTCTGGTCTCAACACTCTGTCTGATTTTGGATTATTATTTTTTTTTTTTCCAAAATCAGACTTGACACCAGAGAGGCTAAATACCGCACTGAGTCAATGCGGTCTTAGCCTCTCTGGTGTCAACACTCTGTCTGATTTTGGATTTTTTTTTTTTTTTTCCAAAATCAGACTTGACACCAGAGAGGCTGAATACAGCACTGAGTCAATGCGGTCTTAGCCTCTCTGGTCTCAACACTCTGTCTGATTTTGGATTTTTTTTTTTTTTTTTCCAAAATCAGACTTGACACCAGAGAGGCTGAATACCGCACTGAGTCAATGCGGTCTTAGCCTCTCTGGTCTGAACACTCTGTCTGATTTTGGATTTTTTTTTTTTTTTTTCCAAAATCAGACTTGACACCAGAGAGGCTGAATACCACACTGAGTCAATGCGGTCTTAGCCTCTCTGGTGTCAACACTCTGTCTGATTTTGGATTTTTTTTTTTTTTTTCAAAAATCAGACTTGACACCAGAGAGGCTGAATACCGCACTGAGTCAATGCGGTCTTAGCCTCTCTGGTCTCAACACTCTGTCTGATTTTGGATTATTATTTTTTTTTTTTCCAAAATCAGACTTGACACCAGAGAGGCTAAATACCGCACTGAGTCAATGCGGTCTTAGCCTCTCTGGTGTCAACACTCTGTCTGATTTTGGATTTTTTTTTTTTTTTTCCAAAATCAGACTTGACACCAGAGAGGCTGAATACAGCACTGAGTCAATGCGGTCTTAGCCTCTCTGGTCTCAACACTCTGTCTGATTTTGGATTTTTTTTTTTTTTTTTCCAAAATCAGACTTGACACCAGAGAGGCTGAATACCGCACTGAGTCAATGCGGTCTTAGCCTCTCTGGTCTGAACACTCTGTCTGATTTTGGATTTTTTTTTTTTTTTTTCCAAAATCAGACTTGACACCAGAGAGGCTGAATACCGCACTGAGTCAATGCGGTCTTAGCCTCTCTGGTGTCAACACTCTGTCTGATTTTGGATTTTTTTTTTTTTTTTCCAAAATCAGACTTGACACCAGAGAGGCTGAATACCGCACTGAGTCAATGCGGTCTTAGCCTCTCTGGTCTCAACACTCTGTCTGATTTTGGATTTTTTTTTTTTTTTTCCAAAATCAGACTTGACACCAGAGAGGCTGAATACCGCACTGAGTCAATGCGGTCTTAGCCTCTCTGGTGTCAACACTGTGTCTGATTTTGGATTTTTTTTTTCTTTTTCCAAAATCAGACTTGACACCAGAGAGGCTGAATACCGCACTGAGTCAATGCGGTCTTAGCCTCTCTGGTCTTAACACTCTGTCTGATTTTGGATTTTTTTTTCAAAAATCAGACTTGACACCAGAGAGGCTGAATACCGCACTGAGTCAATGCGGTCTTAGCCTCTCTGGTCTCAACACTCTGTCTGATTTTGGATTTTTTTTTTTTTTTTTCCAAAATCAGACTTGACACCAGAGAGGCTGAATACCGCACTGAGTCAATGCGTTCTTAGCCTCTCTGGTCTCAACACTCTGTCTGATTTTGGATTATTATTATTTTTTTTTCCAAAATCAGACTTGACACCAGAGAGGCTAAATACCGCACTGAGTCAATGCGGTCTTAGCCTCTCTGGTGTCAACACTCTGTCTGATTTTGGATTTTTTTTTTTTTTTTTCCAAAATCAGACTTGACACCAGAGAGGCTGAATACCGCACTGAGTCAATGCGGTCTTAGCCTCTCTGGTCTCAACACTCTGTCTGATTTTGGATTTTTTTTTTTTTTTTTCCAAAATCAGACTTGACACCAGAGAGGCTGAATACCGCACTGAGTCAATGCGTTCTTAGCCTCTCTGGTCTCAACACTCTGTCTGATTTTGGATTTTTTTTTTTTTTTTTTCAAAATCAGACTTGACACCAGAGAGGCTGAATACCGCACTGAGTCAATGCGGTCTTAGCCTCTCTGGTGTCAACACTCTGTCTGATTTTGGATTTATTTTTATTTTTTTCCAAAATCAGACTTGACACCAGAGAGGCTGAATACCGCACTGAGTCAATGCGGTCTTAGCCTCTCTGGTCTCAACACTCTGTCTGATTTTGGATTTTTTTTTTTTTTTTTCCAAAATCAGACTTGACACCAGAGAGGCTGAATACCACACTGAGTCAATGCGGTCTTAGCCTCTCTGGTGTCAACACTCTGTCTGATTTTGGATTTTTTTTTTTTTTTTCAAAAATCAGACTTGACACCAGAGAGGCTGAATACCGCACTGAGTCAATGCGGTCTTAGCCTCTCTGGTCTCAACACTCTGTCTGATTTTGGATTATTATTATTTTTTTTTCCAAAATCAGACTTGACACCAGAGAGGCTAAATACCGCACTGAGTCAATGCGGTCTTAGCCTCTCTGGTGTCAACACTCTGTCTGATTTTGGATTTTTTTTTTTTTTTTCCAAAATCAGACTTGACACCAGAGAGGCTGAATACAGCACTGAGTCAATGCGGTCTTAGCCTCTCTGGTCTCAACACTCTGTCTGATTTTGGATTTTTTTTTTTTTTTTTCCAAAATCAGACTTGACACCAGAGAGGCTGAATACCGCACTGAGTCAATGCGGTCTTAGCCTCTCTGGTCTCAACACTCTGTCTGATTTTGGATTTTTTTTTTTTTTTTCCAAAATCAGACTTGACACCAGAGAGGCTGAATACCGCACTGAGTCAATGCGGTCTTAGCCTCTCTGGTGTCAACACTGTGTCTGATTTTGGATTTTTTTTTTCTTTTTCCAAAATCAGACTTGACACCAGAGAGGCTGAATACCGCACTGAGTCAATGCGGTCTTAGCCTCTCTGGTCTTAACACTCTGTCTGATTTTGGATTTTTTTTTCAAAAATCAGACTTGACACCAGAGAGGCTGAATACCGCACTGAGTCAATGCGGTCTTAGCCTCTCTGGTGTCAACACTCTGTCTGATTTTGGATTTTTTTTTTTTTTTTCCAAAATCAGACTTGACACCAGAGAGGCTGAATACCGCACTGAGTCAATGCGGTCTTAGCCTCTCTGGTCTCAACACTCTGTCTGATTTTGGATTTTTTTTTTTTTTTTTTCCAAAATCAGACTTGACACCAGAGAGGCTGAATACCGCACTGACTCAATGCGGTCTTAGCCTCTCTGGTGTCAACACTCTGTCTGATTTTGGATTTTTTTTTTTTTTTTCCAAAATCAGACTTGACACCAGAGAGGCTGAATACCGCACTGAGTCAATGCGGTCTTAGCCTCTCTGGTCTCAACACTCTGTCTGATTTTGGATTTTTTTTTTTTTTTTTCCAAAATCAGACTTGACACCAGAGAGGCTGAATACCGCACTGAGTCAATGCGGTCTTAGCCTCTCTGGTGTCAACACTGTGTCTGATTTTGGATTTTTTTTTTCTTTTTCCAAAATCAGACTTGACACCAGAGAGGCTGAATACCGCACTGAGTCAATGCGGTCTTAGCCTCTCTGGTCTCAACACTCTGTCTGATTTTGGATTTTTTTTTTTTTTTTTTCAAAAATCAGACTTGACACCAGAGAGGCTGAATACCGCACTGAGTCAATGCGGTCTTAGCCTCTCTGGTGTCAACACTCTGTCTGATTTTGGATTTTTTTTTTTTTTTTCCAAAATCAGACTTGACACCAGAGAGGCTGAACACCGCACTGAGTCAATGCGGTCTTAGCCTCTCTGGTCTCAACTCTCTGTCTGATTTTGGATTTTTTTTTTTTTTTTTCCAAAATCAGACTTGACACCAGAGAGGCTGAATACCGCACTGAGTCAATGCGGTCTTAGCCTCTCTGGTGTCAACACTCTGTCTGATTTTGGATTTTTTTTTTTTTTTTTTTCAAAATCAGACTTGACACCAGAGAGGCTGAATACCGCACTGAGTCAATGCGGTCTTAGCCTCTCTGGTCTCAACACTCTGTCTGATTTTGGATTTTTTTTTTTTTTTTTCCAAAATCAGACTTGACACCAGAGAGGCTGAATACCGCACTGAGTCAATGCGGTCTTAGCCTCTCTGGTCTCAACACTCTGTCTGATTTTGGATTTTTTTTTTTTTTTTTCCAAAATCAGACTTGACACCAGAGAGGCTGAATACCGCACTGAGTCAATGCGGTCTTAGCCTCTCTGGTCTCAACACTCTGTCTGATTTTAGATTTTTTTTTTTTTTTTTTTCCAAAATCAGACTTGACACCAGAGAGGCTGAATACCGCACTGAGTCAATGCGGTCTTAGCCTCTCTGGTCTCAACACTCTGTCTGATTTTGGATTTTTTTTATTTTTTTTTCCAAAATCAGACTTGACACCAGAGAGGCTGAATACCGCACTGAGTCAATGCGGTCTTAGCCTCTCTGGTCTCAACACTCTGTCTGATTTTTGATTTTTGATTTTTTTTTTTTCCAAAATCAGACTTGTCACCAGAGAGGCTGAATACCGCACTGACTCAATGCGGTCTTAGCCTCTCTGGTGTCAACACTCTGTCTGATTTTGGATTTTTTTTTTTTTTTTTCCAAAATCAGACTTGACACCAGAGAGGCTGAATACCGCACTGAGTCAATGCGGTCTTAGCCTCTCTGGTGTCAACACTGTGTCTGATTTTGGATTTTTTTTTTCTTTTTCCAAAATCAGACTTGACACCAGAGAGGCTGAATACCGCACTGAGTCAATGCGGTCTTAGCCTCTCTGGTTTCAACACTCTGTCTGATTTTGGATTTTTTTTTTTTTTTTTTCAAAAATCAGACTTGACACCAGAGAGGCTGAATACCGCACTGAGTCAATGCGGTCTTAGCCTCTCTGGTCTCAACTCTCTGTCTGATTTTGGATTTTTTTTTTTTTTTTTCCAAAATCAGACTTGACACCAGAGAGGCTGAATACCGCACTGAGTCAATGCGGTCTTAGCCTCTCTGGTGTCAACACTCTGTCTGATTTTGGATTGATTTTTATTTTTTTTCAAAATCAGACTTGACACCAGAGAGGCTGAATACCGCACTGAGTCAATGCGGTCTTAGCCTCTCTGGTCTCAACACTCTGTCTGATTTTGTATTTTTTTTTTTTTTTTTCAAAATCAGACTTGACACCAGAGAGGCTGAATACCGCACTGAGTCAATGCGGTCTTAGCCTCTCTGGTCTCAACACTCTGTCTGATTTTGGATTTTTTTTTTTTTTCCAAAATCAGACTTGACACCAGAGAGGCTGAATACCGCACTGAGTCAATGCGGTCTTAGCCTCTCTGGTCTCAACACTCTGTCTGATTTTGGATTTTTTTTTTTTTTTTTTCCAAAATCAGACTTGACACCAGAGAGGCTGAATACCGCACTGAGTCAATGCGGTCTTAGCCTCTCTGGTGTCAACACTCTGTCTGATTTTGGATTTTTTTTTTTTTTTTTCCAAAATCAGACTTGACACCAGAGAGGCTGAATACCGCACTGAGTCAATGCGGTCTTAGCCTCTCTGGTCTCAACACTCTGTCTGATTTTGGATTTTTTTTTTTTTTTTTTCCAAAATCAGACTTGACACCAGAGAGGCTGAATACCGCACTGAGTCAATGCGGTCTTAGCCTCTCTGGTCTCAACACTCTGTCTGATTTTGGATTTTTTTTTTTTTTTTTCCAAATCAGACTTGACACCAGAGAGGCTAAATGCCACACTGGTCAATGCGGTCTTAGCCTCTCTGGTCTCAAAACTCTGTCTGATTTTGGATTTTTTTTTTTTTTTTTCAAAATCAGACTTGACACCAGAGAGGCTGAATACCGCACTGAGTCAATGCGGTCTTAGCCTCTCTGGTGTCAACACTCTGTCTGATTTTGGATATTTTTTTTTTTTTTCCAAAATCAGACTTGACACCAGAGAGGCTGAATACCGCACTGAGTCAATGCGGTCTTAGCCTCTCTGGTCTCAACACTCTGTCTGATTTTGGATTTTTTTTTTTTTTTTTCCAAAATCAGACTTGACACCAGAGAGGCTGAATACCGCACTGAGTCAATGCGTTCTTAGCCTCTCTGGTCTCAACACTCTGTCTGATTTTGGATTTTTTTTTTTTTTTTTCCAAAATCAGACTTGACACCAGAGAGGCTGAATACCGCACTGAGTCAATGCGGTCTTAGCCTCTCTGGTGTCAACACTCTGTCTGATTTTGGATTTATTTTTATTTTTTTCCAAAATCAGACTTGACACCAGAGAGGCTGAATACCGCACTGAGTCAATGCGGTCTTAGCCTCTCTGGTCTCAACACTCTGTCTGATTTTGGATTTTTTTTTTTTTTTTTCCAAAATCAGACTTGACACCAGAGAGGCTGAATACCACACTGAGTCAATGCGGTCTTAGCCTCTCTGGTGTCAACACTCTGCCGGATTTTGGATTTTTTTTTTTTTTTCAAAAATCAGACTTGACACCAGAGAGGCTGAATACCGCACTGAGTCAATGCGGTCTTAGCCTCTCTAGTCTCAACACTCTGTCTGATTTTGGATTATTATTATTTTTTTTTCCAAAATCAGACTTGACACCAGAGAGGCTAAATACCGCACTGAGTCAATGCGGTCTTAGCCTCTCTGGTGTCAACACTCTGTCTGATTTTGGATATATTTTTTTTTTTCCAAAATCAGACTTGACACCAGAGAGGCTGAATACCGCACTGAGTCAATGCGGTCTTAGCCTCTCTGGTCTCAACACTCTGTCTGATTTTGGATTTTTTTTTTTTTTTTTTCCAAAATCAGACTTGACACCAGAGAGGCTGAATACCGCACTGAGTCAATGCGGTCTTAGCCTCTCTGGTCTCAACACTCTGTCTGATTTTGGATTTTTTTTTTTTTTTTTCCAAAATCAGACTTGACACCAGAGAGGCTGAATACCGCACTGAGTCAATGCGGTCTTAGCCTCTCTGGTCTCAACACTCTGTCTGATTTTAGATTTTTTTTTTTTTTTTTTTCCAAAATCAGACTTGACACCAGAGAGGCTGAATACCGCACTGAGTCAATGCGGTCTTAGCCTCTCTGGTCTCAACACTCTGTCTGATTTTGGATTTTTTTTATTTTTTTTTCCAAAATCAGACTTGACACCAGAGAGGCTGAATACCGCACTGAGTCAATGCGGTCTTAGCCTCTCTGGTCTCAACACTCTGTCTGATTTTTGATTTTTGATTTTTTTTTTTTCCAAAATCAGACTTGTCACCAGAGAGGCTGAATACCGCACTGACTCAATGCGGTCTTAGCCTCTCTGGTGTCAACACTCTGTCTGATTTTGGATTTTTTTTTTTTTTTTTCCAAAATCAGACTTGACACCAGAGAGGCTGAATACCGCACTGAGTCAATGCGGTCTTAGCCTCTCTGGTGTCAACACTGTGTCTGATTTTGGATTTTTTTTTTCTTTTTCCAAAATCAGACTTGACACCAGAGAGGCTGAATACCGCACTGAGTCAATGCGGTCTTAGCCTCTCTGGTTTCAACACTCTGTCTGATTTTGGATTTTTTTTTTTTTTTTTTCAAAAATCAGACTTGACACCAGAGAGGCTGAATACCGCACTGAGTCAATGCGGTCTTAGCCTCTCTGGTCTCAACTCTCTGTCTGATTTTGGATTTTTTTTTTTTTTTTTCCAAAATCAGACTTGACACCAGAGAGGCTGAATACCGCACTGAGTCAATGCGGTCTTAGCCTCTCTGGTGTCAACACTCTGTCTGATTTTGGATTGATTTTTATTTTTTTTCAAAATCAGACTTGACACCAGAGAGGCTGAATACCGCACTGAGTCAATGCGGTCTTAGCCTCTCTGGTCTCAACACTCTGTCTGATTTTGGATTTTTTTTTTTTTTTTTTCAAAATCAGACTTGACACCAGAGAGGCTGAATACCGCACTGAGTCAATGCGGTCTTAGCCTCTCTGGTCTCAACACTCTGTCTGATTTTGGATTTTTTTTTTTTTTCCAAAATCAGACTTGACACCAGAGAGGCTGAATACCGCACTGAGTCAATGCGGTCTTAGCCTCTCTGGTCTCAACACTCTGTCTGATTTTGGATTTTTTTTTTTTTTTTTTCCAAAATCAGACTTGACACCAGAGAGGCTGAATACCGCACTGAGTCAATGCGGTCTTAGCCTCTCTGGTGTCAACACTCTGTCTGATTTTGGATTTTTTTTTTTTTTTTTCCAAAATCAGACTTGACACCAGAGAGGCTGAATACCGCACTGAGTCAATGCGGTCTTAGCCTCTCTGGTCTCAACACTCTGTCTGATTTTGGATTTTTTTTTTTTTTTTTTCCAAAATCAGACTTGACACCAGAGAGGCTGAATACCGCACTGAGTCAATGCGGTCTTAGCCTCTCTGGTCTCAACACTCTGTCTGATTTTGGATTTTTTTTTTTTTTTTTTCCAAAATCAGACTTGACACCAGAGAGGCTGAATACCGCACTGAGTCAATGCGGTCTTAGCCTCTCTGGTCTGAACACTCTGTCTGATTTTGGATTTTTTTTTTTTTTTTTCCAAATCAGACTTGACACCAGAGAGGCTAAATGCCACACTGGTCAATGCGGTCTTAGCCTCTCTGGTCTCAAAACTCTGTCTGATTTTGGATTTTTTTTTTTTTTTTTCAAAATCAGACTTGACACCAGAGAGGCTGAATACCGCACTGAGTCAATGCGGTCTTAGCCTCTCTGGTGTCAACACTCTGTCTGATTTTGGATATTTTTTTTTTTTTTCCAAAATCAGACTTGACACCAGAGAGGCTGAATACCGCACTGAGTCAATGCGGTCTTAGCCTCTCTGGTCTCAACACTCTGTCTGATTTTGGATTTTTTTTTTTTTTTTTCCAAAATCAGACTTGACACCAGAGAGGCTGAATACCGCACTGAGTCAATGCGTTCTTAGCCTCTCTGGTCTCAACACTCTGTCTGATTTTGGATTTTTTTTTTTTTTTTTCCAAAATCAGACTTGACACCAGAGAGGCTGAATACCGCACTGAGTCAATGCGGTCTTAGCCTCTCTGGTGTCAACACTCTGTCTGATTTTGGATTTATTTTTATTTTTTTCCAAAATCAGACTTGACACCAGAGAGGCTGAATACCGCACTGAGTCAATGCGGTCTTAGCCTCTCTGGTCTCAACACTCTGTCTGATTTTGGATTTTTTTTTTTTTTTTTCCAAAATCAGACTTGACACCAGAGAGGCTGAATACCACACTGAGTCAATGCGGTCTTAGCCTCTCTGGTGTCAACACTCTGCCTGATTTTGGATTTTTTTTTTTTTTTCAAAAATCAGACTTGACACCAGAGAGGCTGAATACCGCACTGAGTCAATGCGGTCTTAGCCTCTCTAGTCTCAACACTCTGTCTGATTTTGGATTATTATTATTTTTTTTTCCAAAATCAGACTTGACACCAGAGAGGCTAAATACCGCACTGAGTCAATGCGGTCTTAGCCTCTCTGGTGTCAACACTCTGTCTGATTTTGGATATATTTTTTTTTTTCCAAAATCAGACTTGACACCAGAGAGGCTGAATACCGCACTGAGTCAATGCGGTCTTAGCCTCTCTGGTCTCAACACTCTGTCTGATTTTGGATTTTTTTTTTTTTTTTTCCAAAATCAGACTTGACACCAGAGAGGCTGAATACCGCACTGAGTCAATGCGTTCTTAGCCTCTCTGGTCTCAACACTCTGTCTGATTTTGGATTTTTTTTTTTTTTTTTCCAAAATCAGACTTGACACCAGAGAGGCTGAATACCGCACTGAGTCAATGCGGTCTTAGCCTCTCTGGTGTCAACACTCTGTCTGATTTTGGATTTATTTTTATTTTTTTCCAAAATCAGACTTGACACCAGAGAGGCTGAATACCGCACTGAGTCAATGCGGTCTTAGCCTCTCTGGTCTCAACACTCTGTCTGATTTTGGATTTTTTTTTTTTTTTTTCCAAAATCAGACTTGACACCAGAGAGGCTGAATACCACACTGAGTCAATGCGGTCTTAGCCTCTCTGGTGTCAACACTCTGTCTGATTTTGGATTTTTTTTTTTTTTTCAAAAATCAGACTTGACACCAGAGAGGCTGAATACCGCACTGAGTCAATGCGGTCTTAGCCTCTCTGGTCTCAACACTCTGTCTGATTTTGGATTATTATTATTTTTTTTTCCAAAATCAGACTTGACACCAGAGAGGCTAAATACCGCACTGAGTCAATGCGGTCTTAGCCTCTCTGGTGTCAACACTCTGTCTGATTTTGGATTTTTTTTTTTTTTTTTCCAAAATCAGACTTGACACCAGAGAGGCTGAATACCGCACTGAGTCAATGCGGTCTTAGCCTCTCTGGTCTCAACACTCTGTCTGATTTTGGATTTTTTATTTTTTTTTTCCAAAATCAGACTTGACACCAGAGAGGCTGAATACCGCACTGAGTCAATGCGTTCTTAGCCTCTCTGGTCTCAACACTCTGTCTGATTTTGGATTTATTTTTATTTTTTTCCAAAATCAGACTTGACACCAGAGAGGCTGAATACCGCACTGAGTCAATGCGGTCTTAGCCTCTCTGGTCTCAACACTCTGTCTGATTTTGGATTTTTTTTTTTTTTTTTCCAAAATCAGACTTGACACCAGAGAGGCTGAATACCACACTGAGTCAATGCGGTCTTAGCCTCTCTGGTGTCAACACTCTGTCTGATTTTGGATTTTTTTTTTTTTTTCAAAAATCAGACTTGACACCAGAGAGGCTGAATACCGCACTGAGTCAATGCGGTCTTAGCCTCTCTGGTCTCAACACTCTGTCTGATTTTGGATTATTATTATTTTTTTTTCCAAAATCAGACTTGACACCAGAGAGGCTGAATACCGCACTGAGTCAATGCGGTCTTAGCCTCTCTGGTCTTAACACTCTGTCTGATTTTGGATTTTTTTTTCAAAAATCAGACTTGACACCAGAGAGGCTGAATACCGCACTGAGTCAATGCGGTCTTAGCCTCTCTGGTGTCAACACTCTGTCTGATTTTGGATTTTTTTTTTTTTTTTCCAAAATCAGACTTGACACCAGAGAGGCTGAATACCGCACTGAGTCAATGCGGTCTTAGCCTCTCTGGTCTCAACACTCTGTCTGATTTTGGATTTTTTTTTTTTTTTTTTCCAAAATCAGACTTGACACCAGAGAGGCTGAATACCGCACTGACTCAATGCGGTCTTAGCCTCTCTGGTGTCAACACTCTGTCTGATTTTGGATTTTTTTTTTTTTTTTCCAAAATCAGACTTGACACCAGAGAGGCTGAATACCGCACTGAGTCAATGCGGTCTTAGCCTCTCTGGTCTCAACACTCTGTCTGATTTTGGATTTTTTTTTTTTTTTTTCCAAAATCAGACTTGACACCAGAGAGGCTGAATACCACACTGAGTCAATGCGGTCTTAGCCTCTCTGGTGTCAACACTCTGTCTGATTTTGGATTTTTTTTTTTTTTTCAAAAATCAGACTTGACACCAGAGAGGCTGAATACCGCACTGAGTCAATGCGGTCTTAGCCTCTCTGGTCTCAACACTCTGTCTGATTTTGGATTATTATTATTTTTTTTTCCAAAATCAGACTTGACACCAGAGAGGCTAAATACCGCACTGAGTCAATGCGGTCTTAGCCTCTCTGGTGTCAACACTCTGTCTGATTTTGGATTTTTTTTTTTTTTTTTCCAAAATCAGACTTGACACCAGAGAGGCTGAATACCGCACTGAGTCAATGCGGTCTTAGCCTCTCTGGTCTCAACACTCTGTCTGATTTTGGATTTTTTATTTTTTTTTTCCAAAATCAGACTTGACACCAGAGAGGCTGAATACCGCACTGAGTCAATGCGTTCTTAGCCTCTCTGGTCTCAACACTCTGTCTGATTTTGGATTTTTTTTTTTTTTTTTCCAAAATCAGACTTGACACCAGAGAGGCTGAATACCGCACTGAGTCAATGCGGTCTTAGCCTCTCTGGTCTCAACACTCTGTCTGATTTTGGATTTTTTTTTTTTTTTTTTCAAAATCAGACTTGACACCAGAGAGGCTGAATACCACACTGAGTCAATGCGGTCTTAGCCTCTCTGGTGTCAACACTCTGTCTGATTTTGGATTTTTTTTTTTTTTTCAAAAATCAGACTTGACACCAGAGAGGCTGAATACCGCACTGAGTCAATGCGGTCTTAGCCTCTCTGGTCTCAACACTCTGTCTGATTTTGGATTATTATTTTTTTTTTTTCCAAAATCAGACTTGACACCAGAGAGGCTAAATACCGCACTGAGTCAATGCGGTCTTAGCCTCTCTGGTGTCAACACTCTGTCTGATTTTGGATTTTTTTTTTTTTTTTTCCAAAATCAGACTTGACACCAGAGAGGCTGAATACCGCACTGAGTCAATGCGGTCTTAGCCTCTCTGGTCTCAACACTCTGTCTGATTTTGGATTTTTTTTTTTTTTTTTCCAAAATCAGACTTGACACCAGAGAGGCTGAATACCGCACTGAGTCAATGCGTTCTTAGCCTCTCTGGTCTCAACACTCTGTCTGATTTTGGATTTTTTTTTTTTTTTTTTCAAAATCAGACTTGACACCAGAGAGGCTGAATACCGCACTGAGTCAATGCGGTCTTAGCCTCTCTGGTGTCAACACTCTGTCTGATTTTGGATTTATTTTTATTTTTTTCCAAAATCAGACTTGACACCAGAGAGGCTGAATACCGCACTGAGTCAATGCGGTCTTAGCCTCTCTGGTCTCAACACTCTGTCTGATTTTGGATTTTTTTTTTTTTTTTTCCAAAATCAGACTTGACACCAGAGAGGCTGAATACCACACTGAGTCAATGCGGTCTTAGCCTCTCTGGTGTCAACACTCTGTCTGATTTTGGATTTTTTTTTTTTTTTTTCAAAAATCAGACTTGACACCAGAGAGGCTGAATACCGCACTGAGTCAATGCGGTCTTAGCCTCTCTGGTCTCAACACTCTGTCTGATTTTGGATTATTATTATTTTTTTTTCCAAAATCAGACTTGACACCAGAGAGGCTAAATACCGCACTGAGTCAATGCGGTCTTAGCCTCTCTGGTGTCAACACTCTGTCTGATTTTGGATTTTTTTTTTTTTTTTCAAAAATCAGACTTGACACCAGAGAGGCTGAATACAGCACTGAGTCAATGCGGTCTTAGCCTCTCTGGTCTCAACACTCTGTCTGATTTTGGATTTTTTTTTTCTTCCAAAATCAGACTTGACACCAGAGAGGCTGAATACCGCACTGAGTCAATGCGGTCTTAGCCTCTCTGGTCTGAACACTCTGTCTGATTTTGGATTTTTTTTTTTTTTTTTTCCAAAATCAGACTTGACACCAGAGAGGCTGAATACCGCACTGAGTCAATGCGGTCTTAGCCTCTCTGGTGTCAACACTCTGTCTGATTTTGGATTTTTTTTTTTTTTTTCCAAAATCAGACTTGACACCAGAGAGGCTGAATACCGCACTGAGTCAATGCGGTCTTAGCCTCTCTGGTCTCAACACTCTGTCTGATTTTGGATTTTTTTTTTTTTTTTCCAAAATCAGACTTGACACCAGAGAGGCTGAATACCGCACTGAGTCAATGCGGTCTTAGCCTCTCTGGTGTCAACACTGTGTCTGATTTTGGATTTTTTTTTTCTTTTTCCAAAATCAGACTTGACACCAGAGAGGCTGAATACCGCACTGAGTCAATGCGGTCTTAGCCTCTCTGGTCTTAACACTCTGTCTGATTTTGGATTTTTTTTTTCAAAAATCAGACTTGACACCAGAGAGGCTGAATACCGCACTGAGTCAATGCGGTCTTAGCCTCTCTGGTGTCAACACTCTGTCTGATTTTGGATTTTTTTTTTTTTTTTTCCAAAATCAGACTTGACACCAGAGAGGCTGAATACCGCACTGAGTCAATGCGGTCTTAGCCTCTCTGGTCTCAACACTCTGTCTGATTTTGGATTTTTTTTTTTTTTTTTTCCAAAATCAGACTTGACACCAGAGAGGCTGAATACCGCACTGACTCAATGCGGTCTTAGCCTCTCTGGTGTCAACACTCTGTCTGATTTTGGATTTTTTTTTTTTTTTTCCAAAATCAGACTTGACACCAGAGAGGCTGAATACCGCACTGAGTCAATGCGGTCTTAGCCTCTCTGGTCTCAACACTCTGTCTGATTTTGGATTTTTTTTTTTTTTTTTCCAAAATCAGACTTGACACCAGAGAGGCTGAATACCGCACTGAGTCAATGCGGTCTTAGCCTCTCTGGTGTCAACACTGTGTCTGATTTTGGATTTTTTTTTTCTTTTTCCAAAATCAGACTTGACACCAGAGAGGCTGAATACCGCACTGAGTCAATGCGGTCTTAGCCTCTCTGGTCTCAACACTCTGTCTGATTTTGGATTTTTTTTTTTTTTTTTTCAAAAATCAGACTTGACACCAGAGAGGCTGAATACCGCACTGAGTCAATGCGGTCTTAGCCTCTCTGGTGTCAACACTCTGTCTGATTTTGGATTTTTTTTTTTTTTTTTCCAAAATCAGACTTGACACCAGAGAGGCTGAACACCGCACTGAGTCAATGCGGTCTTAGCCTCTCTGGTCTCAACTCTCTGTCTGATTTTGGATTTTTTTTTTTTTTTTTCCAAAATCAGACTTGACACCAGAGAGGCTGAATACCGCACTGAGTCAATGCGGTCTTAGCCTCTCTGGTGTCAACACTCTGTCTGATTTTGGATTTTTTTTTTTTTTTTTTTCAAAATCAGACTTGACACCAGAGAGGCTGAATACCGCACTGAGTCAATGCGGTCTTAGCCTCTCTGGTCTCAACACTCTGTCTGATTTTGGATTTTTTTTTTTTTTTTTCCAAAATCAGACTTGACACCAGAGAGGCTGAATACCGCACTGAGTCAATGCGGTCTTAGCCTCTCTGGTCTCAACACTCTGTCTGATTTTGGATTTTTTTTTTTTTTTTTCCAAAATCAGACTTGACACCAGAGAGGCTGAATACCGCACTGAGTCAATGCGGTCTTAGCCTCTCTGGTCTCAACACTCTGTCTGATTTTAGATTTTTTTTTTTTTTTTTTTCCAAAATCAGACTTGACACCAGAGAGGCTGAATACCGCACTGAGTCAATGCGGTCTTAGCCTCTCTGGTCTCAACACTCTGTCTGATTTTGGATTTTTTTTATTTTTTTTTCCAAAATCAGACTTGACACCAGAGAGGCTGAATACCGCACTGAGTCAATGCGGTCTTAGCCTCTCTGGTCTCAACACTCTGTCTGATTTTTGATTTTTGATTTTTTTTTTTTCCAAAATCAGACTTGTCACCAGAGAGGCTGAATACCGCACTGACTCAATGCGGTCTTAGCCTCTCTGGTGTCAACACTCTGTCTGATTTTGGATTTTTTTTTTTTTTTTCCAAAATCAGACTTGACACCAGAGAGGCTGAATACCGCACTGAGTCAATGCGGTCTTAGCCTCTCTGGTGTCAACACTGTGTCTGATTTTGGATTTTTTTTTTCTTTTTCCAAAATCAGACTTGACACCAGAGAGGCTGAATACCGCACTGAGTCAATGCGGTCTTAGCCTCTCTGGTTTCAACACTCTGTCTGATTTTGGATTTTTTTTTTTTTTTTTTCAAAAATCAGACTTGACACCAGAGAGGCTGAATACCGCACTGAGTCAATGCGGTCTTAGCCTCTCTGGTCTCAACTCTCTGTCTGATTTTGGATTTTTTTTTTTTTTTTTCCAAAATCAGACTTGACACCAGAGAGGCTGAATACCGCACTGAGTCAATGCGGTCTTAGCCTCTCTGGTGTCAACACTCTGTCTGATTTTGGATTGATTTTTATTTTTTTTCAAAATCAGACTTGACACCAGAGAGGCTGAATACCGCACTGAGTCAATGCGGTCTTAGCCTCTCTGGTCTCAACACTCTGTCTGATTTTGGATTTTTTTTTTTTTTTTTTCAAAATCAGACTTGACACCAGAGAGGCTGAATACCGCACTGAGTCAATGCGGTCTTAGCCTCTCTGGTCTCAACACTCTGTCTGATTTTGGATTTTTTTTTTTTTTCCAAAATCAGACTTGACACCAGAGAGGCTGAATACCGCACTGAGTCAATGCGGTCTTAGCCTCTCTGGTCTCAACACTCTGTCTGATTTTGGATTTTTTTTTTTTTTTTTTCCAAAATCAGACTTGACACCAGAGAGGCTGAATACCGCACTGAGTCAATGCGGTCTTAGCCTCTCTGGTCTCAACACTCTGTCTGATTTTGGATTTTTTTTTTTTTTTCTCCAAAATCAGACTTGACACCAGAGAGGCTGAATACCGCACTGAGTCAATGCGGTCTTAGCCTCTCTGGTCTCAACACTCTGTCTGATTTTGGATTTTTTTTTTTTTTTCCAAAATCAGACTTGACACCAGAGAGGCTGAATACCGCACTGAGTCAATGCGGTCTTAGCCTCTCTGGTCTCAACACTCTGTCTGATTTTGGATTTTTTTTTTTTTTTTTTCCAAAATCAGACTTGACACCAGAGAGGCTGAATACCGCACTGAGTCAATGCGGTCTTAGCCTCTCTGGTGTCAACACTCTGTCTGATTTTGGATTTTTTTTTTTTTTTTTCCAAAATCAGACTTGACACCAGAGAGGCTGAATACCGCACTGACTCAATGCGGTCTTAGCCTCTCTGGTGTCAACACTCTGTCTGATTTTGGATTTTTTTTTTTTTTTTTTCCAAAATCAGACTTGACACCAGAGAGGCTGAATACCGCACTGAGTCAATGCGGTCTTAGCCTCTCTGGTCTCAACACTCTGTCTGATTTTGGATTTTTTTTTTTTTTTTTCCAAAATCAGACTTGACACCAGAGAGGCTGAATACCGCACTGAGTCAATGCGGTCTTAGCCTCTCTGGTGTCAACACTCTGTCTGATTTTGGATTATTTTTATTTTTTTTCCAAAATCAGACTTGACACCAGAGAGGCTGAATACCGCACTGAGTCAATGCGGTCTTAGCCTCTCTGGTCTCAACACTCTGTCTGATTTTGGATTTTTTTTTTTTTTTTCCAAAATCAGACTTGACACCAGAGAGGCTGAATACCGCACTGAGTCAATGCAGTCTTAGCCTCTCTGGTGTCAACACTCTGTCTGATTTTGGATTATTTTTATTTTTTTTCCAAAATCAGACTTGACACCAGAGAGGCTGAATACCGCACTGAGTCAATGCGGTCTTAGCCTCTCTGGTGTCAACACTCTGTCTGATTTTGGATTTTTTTTTTTTTTTTCCAAAATCAGACTTGACACCAGAGAGGCTGAATACCGCACTGAGTCAATGCGGTCTTAGCCTCTCTGGTCTCAACACTCTGTCTGATTTTGGATTTTTTTTTTTTTTTTCCAAAATCAGACTTGACACCAGAGAGGCTGAATACCGCACTGAGTCAATGCGGTCTTAGCCTCTCTGGTGTCAACACTCTGTCTGATTTTGGATTTTTTTTTTTCTTTTCCAAAATCAGACTTGACACCAGAGAGGCTGAATACCGCACTGAGTCAATGCGGTCTTAGCCTCTCTGGTCTCAACACTCTGTCTGATTTTGGATTTTTTTTTTTTTTTTTTCCAAAATCAGACTTGACACCAGAGAGGCTGAATACCGCACTGAGTCAATGCCGTCTTAGCCTCTCTGGTGTCAACACTCTGTCTGATTTTGGATTTTTTTTTTTTTTTTTCCAAAATCAGACTTGACACCAGAGAGGCTGAATACCGCACTGAGTCAATGCGGTCTTAGCCTCTCTGGTCTCAACACTCTGTCTGATTTTGGATTTTCTTTTTTTTTTTCCAAAATCAGACTTGACACCAGAGAGGCTGAATACCGCACTGAGTCAATGCGGTCTTAGCCTCTCTGGTGTCAACACTGTGTCTGATTTTTGATTTTTTTTTTCTTTTTCCAAAATCAGACTTGACACCAGAGAGGCTGAATACCGCACTGAGTCAATGCGGTCTTAGCCTCTCTGGTGTCAACACTCTGTCTGATTTTGGATTTTTTTTTTTTTTTTTCCAAAATCAGACTTGACACCAGAGAGGCTGAACACCGCACTGAGTCAATGCGGTCTTAGCCTCTCTGGTCTCAACTCTCTGTCTGATTTTGGATTTTTTTTTTTTTTTTTCCAAAATCAGACTTGACACCAGAGAGGCTGAATACCGCACTGAGTCAATGCGGTCTTAGCCTCTCTGGTGTCAACACTCTGTCTGATTTTGGATTTTTTTTTTTTTTTTCCAAAATCAGACTTGACACCAGAGAGGCTGAACACCGCACTGAGTCAATGCGGTCTTAGCCTCTCTGGTCTCAACTCTCTGTCTGATTTTGGATTTTTTTTTTTTTTTTTCCAAAATCAGACTTGACACCAGAGAGGCTGAATACGGCACTGAGTCAATGCGGTCTTAGCCTCTCTGGTGTCAACACTCTGTCTGATTTTGGATTTTTTTTTTTTTTTTTTTCAAAATCAGACTTGACACCAGAGAGGCTGAATACCGCACTGAGTCAATGCGGTCTTAGCCTCTCTGGTCTCAACACTCTGTCTGATTTTGGATTTTTTTTTTTTTTTTCCAAAATCAGACTTGACACCAGAGAGGCTGAATACCGCACTGAGTCAATGCAGTCTTAGCCTCTCTGGTGTCAACACTCTGTCTGATTTTGGATTATTTTTATTTTTTTTCCAAAATCAGACTTGACACCAGAGAGGCTGAATACCGCACTGAGTCAATGCGGTCTTAGCCTCTCTGGTGTCAACACTCTGTCTGATTTTGGATTTTTTTTTTTTTTTTCCAAAATCAGACTTGACACCAGAGAGGCTGAATACCGCACTGAGTCAATGCGGTCTTAGCCTCTCTGGTCTCAACACTCTGTCTGATTTTGGATTTTTTTTTTTTTTTTCCAAAATCAGACTTGACACCAGAGAGGCTGAATACCGCACTGAGTCAATGCGGTCTTAGCCTCTCTGGTGTCAACACTCTGTCTGATTTTGGATTTTTTTTTTTCTTTTCCAAAATCAGACTTGACACCAGAGAGGCTGAATACCGCACTGAGTCAATGCGGTCTTAGCCTCTCTGGTCTCAACACTCTGTCTGATTTTGGATTTTTTTTTTTTTTTTTCCAAAATCAGACTTGACACCAGAGAGGCTGAATACCGCACTGAGTCAATGCCGTCTTAGCCTCTCTGGTGTCAACACTCTGTCTGATTTTGGATTTTTTTTTTTTTTTTTCCAAAATCAGACTTGACACCAGAGAGGCTGAATACCGCACTGAGTCAATGCGGTCTTAGCCTCTCTGGTCTCAACACTCTGTCTGATTTTGGATTTTTTTTTTTTTTTTTCCAAAATCAGACTTGACACCAGAGAGGCTGAATACCGCACTGAGTCAATGCGGTCTTAGCCTCTCTTGTGTCAACACTCTGTCTGATTTTGGATTTTTTTTTTTTTTTTCCAAAATCAGACTTGACACCAGAGAGGCTGAATACCGCACTGAGTCAATGCGGTCTTAGCCTCTCTGGTCTCAACACTCTGTCTGATTTTGGATTTTTTTTTTTTTTTTTTTCAAAATCAGACTTGACACCAGAGAGGCTGAATACCGCACTGAGTCAATGCGGTCTTAGCCTCTCTGGTCTCAACACTCTGTCTGATTTTGGATTTTTTTTTTTTTTTTCCAAAATCAGACTTGACACCAGAGAGGCTGAATACCGCACTGAGTCAATGCAGTCTTAGCCTCTCTGGTGTCAACACTCTGTCTGATTTTGGATTATTTTTATTTTTTTTCCAAAATCAGACTTGACACCAGAGAGGCTGAATACCGCACTGAGTCAATGCGGTCTTAGCCTCTCTGGTGTCAACACTCTGTCTGATTTTGGATTTTTTTTTTTTTTTTCCAAAATCAGACTTGACACCAGAGAGGCTGAATACCGCACTGAGTCAATGCGGTCTTAGCCTCTCTGGTCTCAACACTCTGTCTGATTTTGGATTTTTTTTTTTTTTTTCCAAAATCAGACTTGACACCAGAGAGGCTGAATACCGCACTGAGTCAATGCGGTCTTAGCCTCTCTGGTGTCAACACTCTGTCTGATTTTGGATTTTTTTTTTTCTTTTCCAAAATCAGACTTGACACCAGAGAGGCTGAATACCGCACTGAGTCAATGCGGTCTTAGCCTCTCTGGTCTCAACACTCTGTCTGATTTTGGATTTTTTTTTTTTTTTTTCCAAAATCAGACTTGACACCAGAGAGGCTGAATACCGCACTGAGTCAATGCCGTCTTAGCCTCTCTGGTGTCAACACTCTGTCTGATTTTGGATTTTTTTTTTTTTTTTTCCAAAATCAGACTTGACACCAGAGAGGCTGAATACCGCACTGAGTCAATGCGGTCTTAGCCTCTCTGGTCTCAACACTCTGTCTGATTTTGGATTTTTTTTTTTTTTTTTCCAAAATCAGACTTGACACCAGAGAGGCTGAATACCGCACTGAGTCAATGCGGTCTTAGCCTCTCTTGTGTCAACACTCTGTCTGATTTTGGATTTTTTTTTTTTTTTTCCAAAATCAGACTTGACACCAGAGAGGCTGAATACTGCACTGGTCAATGCGGTCTTAGCCTCTCTTGTGTCAACACTCTGTCTGATTTTGGATTTTTTTTTTTTTTTTCCAAAATCAGACTTGACACCAGAGAGGCTGAATACCGCACTGAGTCAATGCGGTCTTAGCCTCTCTGGTCTCAACACTCTGTCTGATTTTGGATTTTTTTTTTTTTTTTTCCAAAATCAGACTTGACACCAGAGAGGCTGAATACCGCACTGAGTCAATGCGGTCTTAGCCTCTCTGGTCTGAACACTCTGTCTGATTTTGGATTTTTTTTTTTTTTTTTCCAAAATCAGACTTGACACCAGAGAGGCTGAATACCGCACTGAGTCAATGCGGTCTTAGCCTCTCTGGTGTCAACACTCTGTCTGATTTTGGATTTTTTTTTTTTTTTTTTCCAAAATCAGACTTGACACCAGAGAGGCTGAATACCGCACTGAGTCAATGCGGTCTTAGCCTCTCTGGTCTCAACACTCTGTCTGATTTTGGATTTTCTTTTTTTTTTTCCAAAATCAGACTTGACACCAGAGAGGCTGAATACCGCACTGAGTCAATGCGGTCTTAGCCTCTCTGGTGTCAACACTGTGTCTGATTTTGGATTTTTTTTTTCTTTTTCCAAAATCAGACTTGACACCAGAGAGGCTGAATACCGCACTGAGTCAATGCGGTCTTAGCCTCTCTGGTGTCAACACTCTGTCTGATTTTGGATTTTTTTTTTTTTTTTTCCAAAATCAGACTTGACACCAGAGAGGCTGAACACCGCACTGAGTCAATGCGGTCTTAGCCTCTCTGGTCTCAACTCTCTGTCTGATTTTGGATTTTTTTTTTTTTTTTTCCAAAATCAGACTTGACACCAGAGAGGCTGAATACCGCACTGAGTCAATGCGGTCTTAGCCTCTCTGGTGTCAACACTCTGTCTGATTTTGGATTTTTTTTTTTTTTTTTCCAAAATCAGACTTGACACCAGAGAGGCTGAACACCGCACTGAGTCAATGCGGTCTTAGCCTCTCTGGTCTCAACTCTCTGTCTGATTTTGGATTTTTTTTTTTTTTTTTCCAAAATCAGACTTGACACCAGAGAGGCTGAATACCGCACTGAGTCAATGCGGTCTTAGCCTCTCTGGTGTCAACACTCTGTCTGATTTTGGATTTTTTTTTTTTTTTTTTCCAAAATCAGACTTGACACCAGAGAGGCTGAATACCGCACTGAGTCAATGCGGTCTTAGCCTCTCTGGTCTCAACACTCTGTCTGATTTTGGATTTTTTTTTTTTTTTTTTCCAAAATCAGACTTGACACCAGAGAGGCTGAATACCGCACTGAGTCAATGCGGTCTTAGCCTCTCTGGTCTCAACACTCTGTCTGATTTTGGATTTTTTTTTTTTTTTTCCAAAATCAGACTTGACACCAGAGAGGCTGAATACCGCACTGAGTCAATGCGGTCTTAGCCTCTCTGGTCTCAACACTCTGTCTGATTTTAGATTTTTTTTTTTTTTTTTTTCCAAAATCAGACTTGACACCAGAGAGGCTGAATACCGCACTGAGTCAATGCGGTCTTAGCCTCTCTGGTCTCAACACTCTGTCTGATTTTGGATTTTTTTTTATTTTTTTTTCCAAAATCAGACTTGACACCAGAGAGGCTGAATACCGCACTGAGTCAATGCGGTCTTAGCCTCTCTGGTCTCAACACTCTGTCTGATTTTTGATTTTTGATTTTTTTTTTCCAAAATCAGACTTGTCACCAGAGAGGCTGAATACCGCACTGACTCAATGCGGTCTTAGCCTCTCTGGTGTCAACACTCTGTCTGATTTTGGATTTTTTTTTTTTTTTTTCCAAAATCAGACTTGACACCAGAGAGGCTGAATACCGCACTGAGTCAATGCGGTCTTAGCCTCTCTGGTGTCAACACTGTGTCTGATTTTGGATTTTTTTTTTCTTTTTCCAAAATCAGACTTGACACCAGAGAGGCTGAATACCGCACTGAGACAATGCGGTCTTAGCCTCTCTGGTTTCAACACTCTGTCTGATTTTGGATTTTTTTTTTTTTTTTTTCAAAAATCAGACTTGACACCAGAGAGGCTGAATACCGCACTGAGTCAATGCGGTCTTAGCCTCTCTGGTGTCAACACTCTGTCTGATTTTGGATTTTTTTTTCTTTTTTCCAAAATCAGACTTGACACCAGAGAGGCTGAATACCGCACTGAGTCAATGCGGTCTTAGCCTCTCTGGTCTCAACTCTCTGTCTGATTTTGGATTTTTTTTTTTTTTTTTCCAAAATCAGACTTGACACCAGAGAGGCTGAATACCGCACTGAGTCAATGCGGTCTTAGCCTCTCTGGTCTCAACACTCTGTCTGATTTTGGATTTTTTTTTTTTTTTTTCCAAAATCAGACTTGACACCAGAGAGGCTGAATACCGCACTGAGTCAATGCGGTCTTAGCCTCTCTGGTGTCAACACTCTGTCTGATTTTGGATTTTTTTTTTTTTTTTCCAAAATCAGACTTGACACCAGAGAGGCTGAATACCGCACTGAGTCAATGCGGTCTTAGCCTCTCTGGTCTCAACACTCTGTCTGATTTTGGATTTTTTTTTTTTTTTTCCAAAATCAGACTTGACACCAGAGAGGCTGAATACCGCACTGAGTCAATGCGGTCTTAGCCTCTCTGGTGTCAACACTCTGTCTGATTTTGGATTTTTTTTTTTCTTTTCCAAAATCAGACTTGACACCAGAGAGGCTGAATACCGCACTGAGTCAATGCGGTCTTAGCCTCTCTGGTCTCAACACTCTGTCTGATTTTGGATTTTTTTTTTTTTTTTTTCCAAAATCAGACTTGACACCAGAGAGGCTGAATACCGCACTGAGTCAATGCCGTCTTAGCCTCTCTGGTGTCAACACTCTGTCTGATTTTGGATTTTTTTTTTTTTTTTTCCAAAATCAGACTTGACACCAGAGAGGCTGAATACCGCACTGAGTCAATGCGGTCTTAGCCTCTCTGGTCTCAACACTCTGTCTGATTTTGGATTTTTTTTTTTTTTTTTCCAAAATCAGACTTGACACCAGAGAGGCTGAATACCGCACTGAGTCAATGCGGTCTTAGCCTCTCTTGTGTCAACACTCTGTCTGATTTTGGATTTTTTTTTTTTTTTTCCAAAATCAGACTTGACACCAGAGAGGCTGAATACTGCACTGGTCAATGCGGTCTTAGCCTCTCTTGTGTCAACACTCTGTCTGATTTTGGATTTTGGATTTTTTTTTTTTTCCAAAATCAGACTTGACACCAGAGAGGCTGAATACCGCACTGAGTCAATGCGGTCTTAGCCTCTCTGGTCTCAACACTCTGTCTGATTTTGGATTTTTTTTTTTTTTTTTCCAAAATCAGACTTGACACCAGAGAGGCTGAATACCGCACTGAGTCAATGCGGTCTTAGCCTCTCTGGTCTCAACACTCTGTCTGATTTTTGATTTTTGATTTTTTTTTTCCAAAATCAGACTTGTCACCAGAGAGGCTGAATACCGCACTGAGTCAATGCGGTCTTAGCCTCTCTGGTGTCAACACTCTGTCTGATTTTGGATTTTTTTTTTTCTTTTCCAAAATCAGACTTGACACCAGAGAGGCTGAATACCGCACTGAGTCAATGCGGTCTTAGCCTCTCTGGTCTCAACACTCTGTCTGATTTTGGATTTTTTTTTTTTTTTTTTCCAAAATCAGACTTGACACCAGAGAGGCTGAATACCGCACTGAGTCAATGCCGTCTTAGCCTCTCTGGTGTCAACACTCTGTCTGATTTTGGATTTTTTTTTTTTTTTTTCCAAAATCAGACTTGACACCAGAGAGGCTGAATACCGCACTGAGTCAATGCGGTCTTAGCCTCTCTGGTCTCAACACTCTGTCTGATTTTGGATTTTTTTTTTTTTTTTTCCAAAATCAGACTTGACACCAGAGAGGCTGAATACCGCACTGAGTCAATGCGGTCTTAGCCTCTCTTGTGTCAACACTCTGTCTGATTTTGGATTTTTTTTTTTTTTTTCCAAAATCAGACTTGACACCAGAGA
Source organism: Poromitra crassiceps (assembly GCF_964638095.1). Taxonomy (NCBI): domain Eukaryota; kingdom Metazoa; phylum Chordata; class Actinopteri; order Beryciformes; family Melamphaidae; genus Poromitra; species Poromitra crassiceps. The sequence continues at coordinate 87,418 of NW_028151977.1, forward strand.
GGCTGAATACTGCACTGGTCAATGCGGTCTTAGCCTCTCTTGTGTCAACACTCTGTCTGATTTTGGATTTTGGATTTTTTTTTTTTTCCAAAATCAGACTTGACACCAGAGAGGCTGAATACCGCACTGAGTCAATGCGGTCTTAGCCTCTCTGGTCTCAACACTCTGTCTGATTTTGGATTTTTTTTTTTTTTTTTCCAAAATCAGACTTGACACCAGAGAGGCTGAATACCGCACTGAGTCAATGCGGTCTTAGCCTCTCTGGTCTCAACACTCTGTCTGATTTTTGATTTTTGATTTTTTTTTTCCAAAATCAGACTTGTCACCAGAGAGGCTGAATACCGCACTGACTCAATGCGGTCTTAGCCTCTCTGGTGTCAACACTCTGTCTGATTTTGGATTTTTTTTTTTTTTTTTCCAAAATCAGACTTGACACCAGAGAGGCTGAATACCGCACTGAGTCAATGCGGTCTTAGCCTCTCTGGTGTCAACACTGTGTCTGATTTTGGATTTTTTTTTTCTTTTTCCAAAATCAGACTTGACACCAGAGAGGCTGAATACCGCACTGAGTCAATGCGGTCTTAGCCTCTCTGGTTTCAACACTCTGTCTGATTTTGGATTTTTTTTTTTTTTTTTTCAAAAATCAGACTTGACACCAGAGAGGCTGAATACCGCACTGAGTCAATGCGGTCTTAGCCTCTCTGGTGTCAACACTCTGTCTGATTTTGGATTTTTTTTTCTTTTTTCCAAAATCAGACTTGACACCAGAGAGGCTGAATACCGCACTGAGTCAATGCGGTCTTAGCCTCTCTGGTCTCAACTCTCTGTCTGATTTTGGATTTTTTTTTTTTTTTTTCCAAAATCAGACTTGACACCAGAGAGGCTGAATACCGCACTGAGTCAATGCGGTCTTAGCCTCTCTGGTCTCAACACTCTGTCTGATTTTGGATTTTTTTTTTTTTTTTTCCAAAATCAGACTTGACACCAGAGAGGCTGAATACCGCACTGAGTCAATGCGGTCTTAGCCTCTCTGGTGTCAACACTCTGTCTGATTTTGGATTTTTTTTTTTTTTTTCCAAAATCAGACTTGACACCAGAGAGGCTGAATACCGCACTGAGTCAATGCGGTCTTAGCCTCTCTGGTCTCAACACTCTGTCTGATTTTGGATTTTTTTTTTTTTTTTCCAAAATCAGACTTGACACCAGAGAGGCTGAATACCGCACTGAGTCAATGCGGTCTTAGCCTCTCTGGTGTCAACACTCTGTCTGATTTTGGATTTTTTTTTTTCTTTTCCAAAATCAGACTTGACACCAGAGAGGCTGAATACCGCACTGAGTCAATGCGGTCTTAGCCTCTCTGGTCTCAACACTCTGTCTGATTTTGGATTTTTTTTTTTTTTTTTTCCAAAATCAGACTTGACACCAGAGAGGCTGAATACCGCACTGAGTCAATGCCGTCTTAGCCTCTCTGGTGTCAACACTCTGTCTGATTTTGGATTTTTTTTTTTTTTTTTCCAAAATCAGACTTGACACCAGAGAGGCTGAATACCGCACTGAGTCAATGCGGTCTTAGCCTCTCTGGTCTCAACACTCTGTCTGATTTTGGATTTTTTTTTTTTTTTTTCCAAAATCAGACTTGACACCAGAGAGGCTGAATACCGCACTGAGTCAATGCGGTCTTAGCCTCTCTTGTGTCAACACTCTGTCTGATTTTGGATTTTTTTTTTTTTTTTCCAAAATCAGACTTGACACCAGAGAGGCTGAATACTGCACTGGTCAATGCGGTCTTAGCCTCTCTTGTGTCAACACTCTGTCTGATTTTGGATTTTTTTTTTTTTTTTCCAAAATCAGACTTGACACCAGAGAGGCTGAATACCGCACTGAGTCAATGCGGTCTTAGCCTCTCTGGTCTCAACACTCTGTCTGATTTTGGATTTTTTTTTTTTTTTTTCCAAAATCAGACTTGACACCAGAGAGGCTGAATACCGCACTGAGTCAATGCGGTCTTAGCCTCTCTGGTCTGAACACTCTGTCTGATTTTGGATTTTTTTTTTTTTTTTTCCAAAATCAGACTTGACACCAGAGAGGCTGAATACCGCACTGAGTCAATGCGGTCTTAGCCTCTCTGGTGTCAACACTCTGTCTGATTTTGGATTTTTTTTTTTTTTTTTCCAAAATCAGACTTGACACCAGAGAGGCTGAATACCGCACTGAGTCAATGCGGTCTTAGCCTCTCTGGTCTCAACACTCTGTCTGATTTTGGATTTTCTTTTTTTTTTTCCAAAATCAGACTTGACACCAGAGAGGCTGAATACCGCACTGAGTCAATGCGGTCTTAGCCTCTCTGGTGTCAACACTGTGTCTGATTTTGGATTTTTTTTTTCTTTTTCCAAAATCAGACTTGACACCAGAGAGGCTGAATACCGCACTGAGTCAATGCGGTCTTAGCCTCTCTGGTCTCAACACTCTGTCTGATTTTTGATTTTTGATTTTTTTTTTCCAAAATCAGACTTGTCACCAGAGAGGCTGAATACCGCACTGACTCAATGCGGTCTTAGCCTCTCTGGTGTCAACACTCTGTCTGATTTTGGATTTTTTTTTTTTTTTTTCCAAAATCAGACTTGACACCAGAGAGGCTGAATACCGCACTGAGTCAATGCGGTCTTAGCCTCTCTGGTGTCAACACTGTGTCTGATTTTGGATTTTTTTTTTCTTTTTCCAAAATCAGACTTGACACCAGAGAGGCTGAATACCGCACTGAGTCAATGCGGTCTTAGCCTCTCTGGTTTCAACACTCTGTCTGATTTTGGATTTTTTTTTTTTTTTTTTCAAAAATCAGACTTGACACCAGAGAGGCTGAATACCGCACTGAGTCAATGCGGTCTTAGCCTCTCTGGTGTCAACACTCTGTCTGATTTTGGATTTTTTTTTCTTTTTTCCAAAATCAGACTTGACACCAGAGAGGCTGAATACCGCACTGAGTCAATGCGGTCTTAGCCTCTCTGGTCTCAACTCTCTGTCTGATTTTGGATTTTTTTTTTTTTTTTTCCAAAATCAGACTTGACACCAGAGAGGCTGAATACCGCACTGAGTCAATGCGGTCTTAGCCTCTCTGGTCTCAACACTCTGTCTGATTTTGGATTTTTTTTTTTTTTTTTCCAAAATCAGACTTGACACCAGAGAGGCTGAATACCGCACTGAGTCAATGCGGTCTTAGCCTCTCTGGTGTCAACACTCTGTCTGATTTTGGATTTTTTTTTTTTTTTTCCAAAATCAGACTTGACACCAGAGAGGCTGAATACCGCACTGAGTCAATGCGGTCTTAGCCTCTCTGGTCTCAACACTCTGTCTGATTTTGGATTTTTTTTTTTTTTTTCCAAAATCAGACTTGACACCAGAGAGGCTGAATACCGCACTGAGTCAATGCGGTCTTAGCCTCTCTGGTGTCAACACTCTGTCTGATTTTGGATTTTTTTTTTTCTTTTCCAAAATCAGACTTGACACCAGAGAGGCTGAATACCGCACTGAGTCAATGCGGTCTTAGCCTCTCTGGTCTCAACACTCTGTCTGATTTTGGATTTTTTTTTTTTTTTTTTCCAAAATCAGACTTGACACCAGAGAGGCTGAATACCGCACTGAGTCAATGCCGTCTTAGCCTCTCTGGTGTCAACACTCTGTCTGATTTTGGATTTTTTTTTTTTTTTTTCCAAAATCAGACTTGACACCAGAGAGGCTGAATACCGCACTGAGTCAATGCGGTCTTAGCCTCTCTGGTCTCAACACTCTGTCTGATTTTGGATTTTTTTTTTTTTTTTTCCAAAATCAGACTTGACACCAGAGAGGCTGAATACCGCACTGAGTCAATGCGGTCTTAGCCTCTCTTGTGTCAACACTCTGTCTGATTTTGGATTTTTTTTTTTTTTTTCCAAAATCAGACTTGACACCAGAGAGGCTGAATACTGCACTGGTCAATGCGGTCTTAGCCTCTCTTGTGTCAACACTCTGTCTGATTTTGGATTTTTTTTTTTTTTTTCCAAAATCAGACTTGACACCAGAGAGGCTGAATACCGCACTGAGTCAATGCGGTCTTAGCCTCTCTGGTCTCAACACTCTGTCTGATTTTGGATTTTTTTTTTTTTTTTTTCCAAAATCAGACTTGACACCAGAGAGGCTGAATACCGCACTGAGTCAATGCGGTCTTAGCCTCTCTGGTCTGAACACTCTGTCTGATTTTGGATTTTTTTTTTTTTTTTTCCAAAATCAGACTTGACACCAGAGAGGCTGAATACCGCACTGAGTCAATGCGGTCTTAGCCTCTCTGGTGTCAACACTCTGTCTGATTTTGGATTTTTTTTTTTTTTTTTCCAAAATCAGACTTGACACCAGAGAGGCTGAATACCGCACTGAGTCAATGCGGTCTTAGCCTCTCTGGTCTCAACACTCTGTCTGATTTTGGATTTTCTTTTTTTTTTTCCAAAATCAGACTTGACACCAGAGAGGCTGAATACCGCACTGAGTCAATGCGGTCTTAGCCTCTCTGGTGTCAACACTGTGTCTGATTTTGGATTTTTTTTTTCTTTTTCCAAAATCAGACTTGACACCAGAGAGGCTGAATACCGCACTGAGTCAATGCGGTCTTAGCCTCTCTGGTGTCAACACTCTGTCTGATTTTGGATTTTTTTTTTTTTTTTTCCAAAATCAGACTTGACACCAGAGAGGCTGAACACCGCACTGAGTCAATGAGGTCTTAGCCTCTCTGGTCTCAACTCTCTGTCTGATTTTGGATTTTTTTTTTTTTTTTTCCAAAATCAGACTTGACACCAGAGAGGCTGAATACCGCACTGAGTCAATGCGGTCTTAGCCTCTCTGGTGTCAACACTCTGTCTGATTTTGGATTTTTTTTTTTTTTTTTCCAAAATCAGACTTGACACCAGAGAGGCTGAACACCGCACTGAGTCAATGCGGTCTTAGCCTCTCTGGTCTCAACTCTCTGTCTGATTTTGGATTTTTTTTTTTTTTTTTCCAAAATCAGACTTGACACCAGAGAGGCTGAATACCGCACTGAGTCAATGCGGTCTTAGCCTCTCTGGTGTCAACACTCTGTCTGATTTTGGATTTTTTTTTTTTTTTTTTCCAAAATCAGACTTGACACCAGAGAGGCTGAATACCGCACTGAGTCAATGCGGTCTTAGCCTCTCTGGTCTCAACACTCTGTCTGATTTTGGATTTTTTTTTTTTTTTTTTCCAAAATCAGACTTGACACCAGAGAGGCTGAATACCGCACTGAGTCAATGCGGTCTTAGCCTCTCTGGTCTCAACACTCTGTCTGATTTTGGATTTTTTTTTTTTTTTTCCAAAATCAGACTTGACACCAGAGAGGCTGAATACCGCACTGAGTCAATGCGGTCTTAGCCTCTCTGGTCTCAACACTCTGTCTGATTTTAGATTTTTTTTTTTTTTTTTTTCCAAAATCAGACTTGACACCAGAGAGGCTGAATACCGCACTGAGTCAATGCGGTCTTAGCCTCTCTGGTCTCAACACTCTGTCTGATTTTGGATTTTTTTTTATTTTTTTTTCCAAAATCAGACTTGACACCAGAGAGGCTGAATACCGCACTGAGTCAATGCGGTCTTAGCCTCTCTGGTCTCAACACTCTGTCTGATTTTTGATTTTTGATTTTTTTTTTCCAAAATCAGACTTGTCACCAGAGAGGCTGAATACCGCACTGACTCAATGCGGTCTTAGCCTCTCTGGTGTCAACACTCTGTCTGATTTTGGATTTTTTTTTTTTTTTTTCCAAAATCAGACTTGACACCAGAGAGGCTGAATACCGCACTGAGTCAATGCGGTCTTAGCCTCTCTGGTGTCAACACTGTGTCTGATTTTGGATTTTTTTTTTCTTTTTCCAAAATCAGACTTGACACAAGAGAGGCTGAATACCGCACTGAGTCAATGCGGTCTTAGCCTCTCTGGTTTCAACACTCTGTCTGATTTTGGATTTTTTTTTTTTTTTTTTCAAAAATCAGACTTGACACCAGAGAGGCTGAATACCGCACTGAGTCAATGCGGTCTTAGCCTCTCTGGTGTCAACACTCTGTCTGATTTTGGATTTTTTTTTTCTTTTTTCCAAAATCAGACTTGACACCAGAGAGGCTGAATACCGCACTGAGTCAATGCGGTCTTAGCCTCTCTGGTCTCAACTCTCTGTCTGATTTTGGATTTTTTTTTTTTTTTTTCCAAAATCAGACTTGACACCAGAGAGGCTGAATACCGCACTGAGTCAATGCGGTCTTAGCCTCTCTGGTCTCAACACTCTGTCTGATTTTGGATTTTTTTTTTTTTTTTTCCAAAATCAGACTTGACACCAGAGAGGCTGAATACCGCACTGAGTCAATGCGGTCTTAGCCTCTCTTGTGTCAACACTCTGTCTGATTTTGGATTTTTTTTTTTTTTTTCCAAAATCAGACTTGACACCAGAGAGGCTGAATACTGCACTGGTCAATGCGGTCTTAGCCTCTCTTGTGTCAACACTCTGTCTGATTTTGGATTTTTTTTTTTTTTTTCCAAAATCAGACTTGACACCAGAGAGGCTGAATACCGCACTGAGTCAATGCGGTCTTAGCCTCTCTGGTCTCAACACTCTGTCTGATTTTGGATTTTTTTTTTTTTTTTTCCAAAATCAGACTTGACACCAGAGAGGCTGAATACCGCACTGAGTCAATGCGGTCTTAGCCTCTCTGGTCTGAACACTCTGTCTGATTTTGGATTTTTTTTTTTTTTTTTCCAAAATCAGACTTGACACCAGAGAGGCTGAATACCGCACTGAGTCAATGCGGTCTTAGCCTCTCTGGTGTCAACACTCTGTCTGATTTTGGATTTTTTTTTTTTTTTTTCCAAAATCAGACTTGACACCAGAGAGGCTGAATACCGCACTGAGTCAATGCGGTCTTAGCCTCTCTGGTCTCAACACTCTGTCTGATTTTGGATTTTCTTTTTTTTTTTCCAAAATCAGACTTGACACCAGAGAGGCTGAATACCGCACTGAGTCAATGCGGTCTTAGCCTCTCTGGTGTCAACACTGTGTCTGATTTTGGATTTTTTTTTTCTTTTTCCAAAATCAGACTTGACACCAGAGAGGCTGAATACCGCACTGAGTCAATGCGGTCTTAGCCTCTCTGGTGTCAACACTCTGTCTGATTTTGGATTTTTTTTTTTTTTTTTCCAAAATCAGACTTGACACCAGAGAGGCTGAACACCGCACTGAGTCAATGCGGTCTTAGCCTCTCTGGTCTCAACTCTCTGTCTGATTTTGGATTTTTTTTTTTTTTTTTCCAAAATCAGACTTGACACCAGAGAGGCTGAATACCGCACTGAGTCAATGCGGTCTTAGCCTCTCTGGTGTCAACACTCTGTCTGATTTTGGATTTTTTTTTTTTTTTTTCCAAAATCAGACTTGACACCAGAGAGGCTGAACACCGCACTGAGTAAATGCGGTCTTAGCCTCTCTGGTCTCAACTCTCTGTCTGATTTTGGATTTTTTTTTTTTTTTTTTCCAAAATCAGACTTGACACCAGAGAGGCTGAATACCGCACTGAGTCAATGCGGTCTTAGCCTCTCTGGTGTCAACACTCTGTCTGATTTTGGATTTTTTTTTTTTTTTTTTTCAAAATCAGACTTGACACCAGAGAGGCTGAATACCGCACTGAGTCAATGCGGTCTTAGCCTCTCTGGTCTCAACACTCTGTCTGATTTTGGATTTTTTTTTTTTTTTTTCCCAAAATCAGACTTGACACCAGAGAGGCTGAATACCGCACTGAGTCAATGCGGTCTTAGCCTCTCTGGTCTCAACACTCTGTCTGATTTTGGATTTTTTTTTTTTTTTTCCAAAATCAGACTTGACACCAGAGAGGCTGAATACCGCACTGAGTCAATGCGGTCTTAGCCTCTCTGGTCTCAACACTCTGTCTGATTTTAGATTTTTTTTTTTTTTTTTTTCCAAAATCAGACTTGACACCAGAGAGGCTGAATACCGCACTGAGTCAATGCGGTCTTAGCCTCTCTGGTCTCAACACTCTGTCTGATTTTGGATTTTTTTTTATTTTTTTTTCCAAAATCAGACTTGACACCAGAGAGGCTGAATACCGCACTGAGTCAATGCGGTCTTAGCCTCTCTGGTCTCAACACTCTGTCTGATTTTTGATTTTTTTTTTTTTTTTTCCAAAATCAGACTTGTCACCAGAGAGGCTGAATACCGCACTGACTCAATGCGGTCTTAGCCTCTCTGGTGTCAACACTCTGTCTGATTTTGGATTTTTTTTTTTTTTTTTCCAAAATCAGACTTGACACCAGAGAGGCTGAATACCGCACTGAGTCAATGCGGTCTTAGCCTCTCTGGTGTCAACACTGTGTCTGATTTTGGATTTTTTTTTTCTTTTTCCAAAATCAGACTTGACACCAGAGAGGCTGAATACCGCACTGAGTCAATGCGGTCTTAGCCTCTCTGGTTTCAACACTCTGTCTGATTTTGGATTTTTTTTTTTTTTTTTTCAAAAATCAGACTTGACACCAGAGAGGCTGAATACCGCACTGAGTCAATGCGGTCTTAGCCTCTCTGGTGTCAACACTCTGTCTGATTTTGGATTTTTTTTTCTTTTTTCCAAAATCAGACTTGACACCAGAGAGGCTGAATACCGCACTGAGTCAATGCGGTCTTAGCCTCTCTGGTCTCAACTCTCTGTCTGATTTTGGATTTTTTTTTTTTTTTTTTCCAAAATCAGACTTGACACCAGAGAGGCTGAATACCGCACTGAGTCAATGCGGTCTTAGCCTCTCTGGTGTCAACACTCTGTCTGATTTTGGATTGATTTTTATTTTTTTTCAAAATCAGACTTGACACCAGAGAGGCTGAATACCGCACTGAGTCAATGCGGTCTTAGCCTCTCTGGTCTCAACACTCTGTCTGATTTTGGATTTTTTTTTTTTTTTTTCCAAAATCAGACTTGACACCAGAGAGGCTGAATACCGCACTGAGTCAATGCGGTCTTAGCCTCTCTGGTCTCAACACTCTGTCTGATTTTGGATTTTTTTTTTTTTTTCCAAAATCAGACTTGACACCAGAGAGGCTGAATACCGCACTGAGTCAATGCGGTCTTAGCCTCTCTGGTCTCAACACTCTGTCTGATTTTGGATTTTTTTTTTTTTTTTTCCAAAATCAGACTTGACACCAGAGAGGCTGAATACCGCACTGAGTCAATGCGGTCTTAGCCTCTCTGGTGTCAACACTCTGTCTGATTTTGGATTTTTTTTTTTTTTTTTCCAAAATCAGACTTGACACCAGAGAGGCTGAATACCGCACTGAGTCAATGCGGTCTTAGCCTCTCTGGTCTCAACACTCTGTCTGATTTTGGATTTTTTTTTTTTTTTTTCCAAAATCAGACTTGACACCAGAGAGGCTGAATACCGCACTGAGTCAATGCGGTCTTAGCCTCTCTGGTCTCAACACTCTGTCTGATTTTGGATTTTTTTTTTTTTTTCTCCAAAATCAGACTTGACACCAGAGAGGCTGAATACCGCACTGAGTCAATGCGGTCTTAGCCTCTCTGGTCTCAACACTCTGTCTGATTTTGGATTTTTTTTTTTTTTTCCAAAATCAGACTTGACACCAGAGAGGCTGAATACCGCACTGAGTCAATGCGGTCTTAGCCTCTCTGGTCTCAACACTCTGTCTGATTTTGGATTTTTTTTTTTTTTTTTTCCAAAATCAGACTTGACACCAGAGAGGCTGAATACCGCACTGAGTCAATGCGGTCTTAGCCTCTCTGGTCTCAACACTCTGTCTGATTTTGGATTTTTTTTTTTTTTTTTCCAAAATCAGACTTGACACCAGAGAGGCTGAATACCGCACTGACTCAATGCGGTCTTAGCCTCTCTGGTGTCAACACTCTGTCTGATTTTGGATTTTTTTTTTTTTTTTTCCAAAATCAGACTTGACACCAGAGAGGCTGAATACCGCACTGAGTCAATGCGGTCTTAGCCTCTCTGGTCTCAACACTCTGTCTGATTTTGGATTTTTTTTTTTTTTTTTCCAAAATCAGACTTGACACCAGAGAGGCTGAATACCGCACTGAGTCAATGCGGTCTTAGCCTCTCTGGTGTCAACACTCTGTCTGATTTTGGATTATTTTTATTTTTTTTTCCAAAATCAGACTTGACACCAGAGAGGCTGAATACCGCACTGAGTCAATGCGGTCTTAGCCTCTCTGGTCTCAACACTCTGTCTGATTTTGGATTTTTTTTTTTTTTTCCAAAATCAGTCTTGACACCAGAGAGGCTGAATACCGCACTGAGTCAATGCGGTCTTAGCCTCTCTGGTGTCAACACTCTGTCTGATTTTGGATTATTTTTATTTTTTTTCCAAAATCAGACTTGACACCAGAGAGGCTGAATACCGCACTGAGTCAATGCGGTCTTAGCCTCTCTGGTGTCAACACTCTGTCTGATTTTGGATTTTTTTTTTTTTTTTCCAAAATCAGACTTGACACCAGAGAGGCTGAATACCGCACTGAGTCAATGCGGTCTTAGCCTCTCTGGTCTCAACACCCTGTCTGATTTTGGATTTTTTTTTTTTTTTCCAAAATCAGACTTGACACCAGAGAGGCTGAATACCGCACTGAGTCAATGCGGTCTTAGCCTCTCTGGTGTCAACACTCTGTCTGATTTTGGATTTTTTTTTTTTCTTTTCCAAAATCAGACTTGACACCAGAGAGGCTGAATACCGCACTGAGTCAATGCGGTCTTAGCCTCTCTGGTCTCAACACTCTGTCTGATTTTGGATTTTTTTTTTTTTTTTTCCAAAATCAGACTTGACACCAGAGAGGCTGAATACCGCACTGACTCAATGCGGTCTTAGCCTCTCTGGTGTCAACACTCTGTCTGATTTTGGATTTTTTTTTTTTTTTTTCCAAAATCAGACTTGACACCAGAGAGGCTGAATACCGCACTGAGTCAATGCGGTCTTAGCCTCTCTGGTGTCAACACTCTGTCTGATTTTGGATTTTTTTTTTTTCTTTTCCAAAATCAGACTTGACACCAGAGAGGCTGAATACCGCACTGAGTCAATGCGGTCTTAGCCTCTCTGGTCTCAACACTCTGTCTGATTTTGGATTTTTTTTTTTTTTTTTCCAAAATCAGACTTGACACCAGAGAGGCTGAATACCGCACTGACTCAATGCGGTCTTAGCCTCTCTGGTGTCAACACTCTGTCTGATTTTGGATTTTTTTTTTTTTTTTTCCAAAATCAGACTTGACACCAGAGAGGCTGAATACCGCACTGAGTCAATGCGGTCTTAGCCTCTCTGGTCTCAACACTCTGTCTGATTTTGGATTTTTTTTTTTTTTTCCAAAATCAGACTTGACACCAGAGAGGCTGAATACCGCACTGAGTCAATGCGGTCTTAGCCTCTCTGGTGTCAACACTCTGTCTGATTTTGGATTATTTTTATTTTTTTTCCAAAATCAGACTTGACACCAGAGAGGCTGAATACCGCACTGAGTCAATGCGGTCTTAGCCTCTCTGGTGTCAACACTCTGTCTGATTTTGGATTTTTTTTTTTTTTTTCCAAAATCAGACTTGACACCAGAGAGGCTGAATACCGCACTGAGTCAATGCGGTCTTAGCCTCTCTGGTCTCAACACTCTGTCTGATTTTGGATTTTTTTTTTTTTTTTTCCAAAATCAGACTTGACACCAGAGAGGCTGAATACCGCACTGAGTCAATGCGGTCTTAGCCTCTCTTGTGTCAACACTCTGTCTGATTTTGGATTTTTTTTTTTTTTTTCCAAAATCAGACTTGACACCAGAGAGGCTGAATACTGCACTGGTCAATGCGGTCTTAGCCTCTCTTGTGTCAACACTCTGTCTGATTTTGGATTTTTTTTTTTTTTTTCCAAAATCAGACTTGACACCAGAGAGGCTGAATACCGCACTGAGTCAATGCGGTCTTAGCCTCTCTGGTCTCAACGCTCTGTCTGATTTTGGATTTTTTTTTTTTTTTTTCCAAAATCAGACTTGACACCAGAGAGGCTGAATACCGCACTGAGTCAATGCAGTCTTAGCCTCTCTGGTCTGAACACTCTGTCTGATTTTGGATTTTTTTTTTTTTTTTCCAAAATCAGACTTGACACCAGAGAGGCTGAATACCGCACTGAGTCAATGCGGTCTTAGCCTCTCTGGTGTCAACACTCTGTCTGATTTTGGATTTTTTTTTTTTTTTTCAAAAATCAGACTTGACACCAGAGAGGCTGAATACCGCACTGAGTCAATGCGGTCTTAGCCTCTCTGGTCTCAACACTCTGTCTGATTTTGGATTTTCTTTTCTTTTTTCCAAAATCAGACTTGACACCAGAGAGGCTGAATACCGCACTGAGTCAATGCGGTCTTAGCCTCTCTGGTGTCAACACTGTGTCTGATTTTGGATTTTTTTTTTCTTTTTCCAAAATCAGACTTGACACCAGAGAGGCTGAATACCGCACTGAGTCAATGCGGTCTTAGCCTCTCTGGTGTCAACACTCTGTCTGATTTTGGATTTTTTTTTTTTTTTTTCCAAAATCAGACTTGACACCAGAGAGGCTGAACACCGCACTGAGTCAATGCGGTCTTAGCCTCTCTGGTCTCAACTCTCTGTCTGATTTTGGATTTTTTTTTTTTTTTTTCCAAAATCAGACTTGACACCAGAGAGGCTGAATACCGCACTGAGTCAATGCGGTCTTAGCCTCTCTGGTGTCAACACTCTGTCTGATTTTGGATTTTTTTTTTTTTTTTTTTTTAAATCAGACTTGACACCAGAGAGGCTGAATACCGCACTGAGTCAATGCGGTCTTAGCCTCTCTGGTCTCAACACTCTGTCTGATTTTGGATTTTTTTTTTTTTTTTTCCAAAATCAGACTTGACACCAGAGAGGCTGAATACCGCACTGAGTCAATGCGGTCTTAGCCTCTCTGGTCTCAACACTCTGTCTGATTTTGGATTTTTTTTTTTTTTTTCCAAAATCAGACTTGACACCAGAGAGGCTGAATACCGCACTGAGTCAATGCGGTCTTAGCCTCTCTGGTCTCAACACTCTGTCTGATTTTGGATTTTTTTTTTTTTTTTTTTCCAAAATCAGACTTGACACCAGAGAGGCTGAATACCGCACTGAGTCAATGCGGTCTTAGCCTCTCTGGTCTCAACACTCTGTCTGATTTTGGATTTTTTTTTTTTTTTTTTTCAAAATCAGACTTGACACCAGAGAGGCTGAATACCGCACTGAGTCAATGCGGTCTTAGCCTCTCTGGTCTCAACACTCTGTCTGATTTTTGATTTTTTTTTTTTTTTTCCAAAATCAGACTTGTCACCAGAGAGGCTGAATACCGCACTGACTCAATGCGGTCTTAGCCTCTCTGGTGTCAACACTCTGTCTGATTTTGGATTTTTTTTTTTTTTTTTCCAAAATCAGACTTGACACCAGAGAGGCTGAATACCGCACTGAGTCAATGCGGTCTTAGCCTCTCTGGTGTCAACACTGTGTCTGATTTTGGATTTTTTTTTTCTTTTTCCAAAATCAGACTTGACACCAGAGAGGCTGAATACCGCACTGAGTCAATGCGGTCTTAGCCTCTCTGGTTTCAACACTCTGTCTGATTTTGGATTTTTTTTTTTTTTTTTCAAAAATCAGACTTGACACCAGAGAGGCTGAATACCGCACTGAGTCAATGCGGTCTTAGCCTCTCTGGTGTCAACACTCTGTCTGATTTTGGATTTTTTTTTTTTTTTTTCCAAAATCAGACTTGACACCAGAGAGGCTGAATACCGCACTGAGTCAATGCGGTCTTAGCCTCTCTGGTCTCAACTCTCTGTCTGATTTTGGATTTTTTTTTTTTTTTTTCCAAAATCAGACTTGACACCAGAGAGGCTGAATACCGCACTGAGTCAATGCGGTCTTAGCCTCTCTGGTGTCAACACTCTGTCTGATTTTGGATTGATTTTTATTTTTTTTCAAAATCAGACTTGACACCAGAGAGGCTGAATACCGCACTGAGTCAATGCGGTCTTAGCCTCTCTGGTCTCAACACTCTGTCTGATTTTGGATTTTTTTTTTTTTTTTTCCAAAATCAGACTTGACACCAGAGAGGCTGAATACCGCACTGAGTCAATGCGGTCTTAGCCTCTCTGGTCTCAACACTCTGTCTGATTTTGGATTTTTTTTTTTTTTTCCAAAATCAGACTTGACACCAGAGAGGCTGAATACCGCACTGAGTCAATGCGGTCTTAGCCTCTCTGGTCTCAACACTCTGTCTGATTTTGGATTTTTTTTTTTTTTTTTTCCAAAATCAGACTTGACACCAGAGAGGCTGAATACCGCACTGAGTCAATGCGGTCTTAGCCTCTCTGGTGTCAACACTCTGTCTGATTTTGGATTTTTTTTTTTTTTTTTCCAAAATCAGACTTGACACCAGAGAGGCTGAATACCGCACTGACTCAATGCGGTGTTAGCCTCTCTGGTGTCAACACTCTGTCTGATTTTGGATTTTTTTTTTTTTTTTTCCAAAATCAGACTTGACACCAGAGAGGCTGAATACCGCACTGAGTCAATGCGGTCTTAGCCTCTCTGGTCTCAACACTCTGTCTGATTTTGGATTTTTTTTTTTTTTTTTCCAAAATCAGACTTGACACCAGAGAGGCTGAATACCGCACTGAGTCAATGCGGTCTTAGCCTCTCTGGTCTCAACACTCTGTCTGATTTTGGATTTTTTTTTTTTTTTTTCCAAAATCAGACTTGACACCAGAGAGGCTGAATACCGCACTGAGTCAATGCGGTCTTAGCCTCTCTGGTCTCAACACTCTGTCTGATTTTGGATTTTTTTTTTTTTTTTCCAAAATCAGACTTGACACCAGAGAGGCTGAATACCGCACTGAGTCAATGCGGTCTTAGCCTCTCTGGTGTCAACACTCTGTCTGATTTTGGATTTTTTTTTTTTTTTTTTCCAAAATCAGACTTGACACCAGAGAGGCTGAATACCGCACTGAGTCAATGCGGTCTTAGCCTCTCTGGTGTCAACACTCTGTCTGATTTTGGATTTTTTTTTTTTTTTTTCCAAAATCAGACTTGACACCAGAGAGGCTGAATACCGCACTGACTCAATGCGGTCTTAGCCTCTCTGGTGTCAACACTCTGTCTGATTTTGGATTTTTTTTTTTTTTTTTTCCAAAATCAGACTTGACACCAGAGAGGCTGAATACCGCACTGAGTCAATGCGGTCTTAGCCTCTCTGGTCTCAACACTCTGTCTGATTTTGGATTTTTTTTTTTTTTTTTCCAAAATCAGACTTGACACCAGAGAGGCTGAATACCGCACTGAGTCAATGCGGTCTTAGCCTCTCTGGTGTCAACACTCTGTCTGATTTTGGATTATTTTTATTTTTTTTCCAAAATCAGACTTGACACCAGAGAGGCTGAATACCGCACTGAGTCAATGCGGTCTTAGCCTCTCTGGTGTCAACACTCTGTCTGATTTTGGATTTTTTTTTTTCTTTTCCAAAATCAGACTTGACACCAGAGAGGCTGAATACCGCACTGAGTCAATGCGGTCTTAGCCTCTCTGGTCTCAACACTCTGTCTGATTTTGGATTTTTTTTTTTTTTTTTTCCAAAATCAGACTTGACACCAGAGAGGCTGAATACCGCACTGAGTCAATGCCGTCTTAGCCTCTCTGGTGTCAACACTCTGTCTGATTTTGGATTTTTTTTTTTTTTTTTCCAAAATCAGACTTGACACCAGAGAGGCTGAATACCGCACTGAGTCAATGCGGTCTTAGCCTCTCTGGTCTCAACACTCTGTCTGATTTTGGATTTTTTTTTTTTTTTTTCCAAAATCAGACTTGACACCAGAGAGGCTGAATACCGCACTGAGTCAATGCGGTCTTAGCCTCTCTGGTCTCAACACTCTGTCTGATTTTGGATTTTTTTTTTTTTTTTCAAAAATCAGACTTGACACCAGAGAGGCTGAATACCGCACTGAGTCAATGCGGTCTTAGCCTCTCTGGTCTCAACACTCTGTCTGATTTTGGATTTTTTTTTTTTTTTTTCCAAAATCAGACTTGACACCAGAGAGGCTGAATACCGCACTGAGTCAATGCGGTCTTAGCCTCTCTGGTGTCAACACTCTGTCTGATTTTGGATTATTTTTATTTTTTTTCCAAAATCAGACTTGACACCAGAGAGGCTGAATACCGCACTGAGTCAATGCGGTCTTAGCCTCTCTGGTCTCAACACTCTGTCTGATTTTGGATTTTTTTTTTTTTTTTTTTAAATCAGACTTGACACCAGAGAGGCTGAATACCGCACTGAGTCAATGCGGTCTTAGCCTCTCTGGTGTCAACACTCTGTCTGATTTTGGATTTTTTTTTTTTTTTTTCCAAAATCAGACTTGACACCAGAGAGGCTGAATACCGCACTGACTCAATGCGGTCTTAGCCTCTCTGGTGTCAACACTCTGTCTGATTTTGGATTTTTTTTTTTTTTTTTTTCAAAAATCAGACTTGACACCAGAGAGGCTGAATACCGCACTGAGTCAATGCGGTCTTAGCCTCTCTGGTCTCAACACTCTGTCTGATTTTGGATTTTTTTTTTTTTTTTTCCAAAATCAGACTTGACACCAGAGAGGCTGAATACCGCACTGAGTCAATGCGGTCTTAGCCTCTCTGGTGTCAACACTCTGTCTGATTTTGGATTATTTTTATTTTTTTTCCAAAATCAGACTTGACACCAGAGAGGCTGAATACCGCACTGAGTCAATGCGGTCTTAGCCTCTCTGGTGTCAACACTCTGTCTGATTTTGGATTTTTTTTTTTTTTTTTCCAAAATCAGACTTGACACCAGAGAGGCTGAATACCGCACTGACTCAATGCGGTCTTAGCCTCTCTGGTGTCAACACTCTGTCTGATTTTGGATTTTTTTTTTTTTTTTTTCAAAAATCAGACTTGACACCAGAGAGGCTGAATACCGCACTGAGTCAATGCGGTCTTAGCCTCTCTGGTCTCAACACTGTCTGATTTTGGATTTTTTTTTTTTTTTTTCCAAAATCAGACTTGACACCAGAGAGGCTGAATACCGCACTGAGTCAATGCGGTCTTAGCCTCTCTGGTGTCAACACTCTGTCTGATTTTGGATTATTTTTATTTTTTTTCCAAAATCAGACTTGACACCAGAGAGGCTGAATACCGCACTGAGTCAATGCGGTCTTAGCCTCTCTGGTCTCAACACTCTGTCTGATTTTGGATTTTTTTTTTTTTTTTTCCAAAATCAGACTTGACACCAGAGAGGCTGAATACCGCACTGAGTCAATGCGGTCTTAGCCTCTCTGGTGTCAACACTCTGTCTGATTTTGGATTATTTTTATTTTTTTTCCAAAATCAGACTTGACACCAGAGAGGCTGAATACCGCACTGAGTCAATGCGGTCTTAGCCTCTCTGGTGTCAACACTCTGTCTGATTTTGGATTTTTTTTTTTTTTTTTCCAAAATCAGACTTGACACCAGAGAGGCTGAATACCGCACTGAGTCAATGCGGTCTTAGCCTCTCTGGTGTCAACACTCTGTCTGATTTTGGATTTTTTTTTTTTTTTTTCCAAAATCAGACTTGACACCAGAGAGGCTGAATACCGCACTGAGTCAATGCGGTCTTAGCCTCTCTGGTCTCAACACTCTGTCTGATTTTGGATTTTTTTTTTTTTTTTTCCAAAATCAGACTTGACACCAGAGAGGCTGAATACCGCACTGAGTCAATGCGGTCTTAGCCTCTCTGGTGTCAACACTCTGTCTGATTTTGGATTATTTTTATTTTTTTTCCAAAATCAGACTTGACACCAGAGAGGCTGAATACCGCACTGAGTCAATGCGGTCTTAGCCTCTCTGGTCTCAACACTCTGTCTGATTTTGGATTTTTTTTTTTTTTTTTTTAAATCAGACTTGACACCAGAGAGGCTGAATACCGCACTGAGTCAATGCGGTCTTAGCCTCTCTGGTGTCAACACTCTGTCTGATTTTGGATTTTTTTTTTTTTTTTTCCAAAATCAGACTTGACACCAGAGAGGCTGAATACTGCACTGACTCAATGCGGTCTTAGCCTCTCTGGTGTCAACACTCTGTCTGATTTTGGATTTTTTTTTTTTTTTTTTCCAAAATCAGACTTGACACCAGAGAGGCTGAATACCGCACTGAGTCAATGCGGTCTTAGCCTCTCTGGTCTCAACACTCTGTCTGATTTTGGATTTTTTTTTTTTTTTTCCAAAATCAGACTTGACACCAGAGAGGCTGAATACCGCACTGAGTCAATGCGGTCTTAGCCTCTCTGGTCTCAACACTCTGTCTGATTTTGGATTTTTTTTTTTTTTTTTCCAAAATCAGACTTGACACCAGAGAGGCTGAATACCGCACTGAGTCAATGCGGTCTTAGCCTCTCTGGTGTCAACACTCTGTCTGATTTTGGATTATTTTTATTTTTTTCCCAAAATCAGACTTGACACCAGAGAGGCTGAATACCGCACTGAGTCAATGCGGTCTTAGCCTCTCTGGTGTCAACACTCTGTCTGATTTTGGATTTTTTTTTTTTTTTTTCCAAAATCAGACTTGACACCAGAGAGGCTGAATACCGCACTGAGTCAATGCAGTCTTAGCCTCTCTGGTCTCAACACTCTGTCTGATTTTGGATTTTTTTTTTTTTTTTCCAAAATCAGACTTGACACCAGAGAGGCTGAATACCGCACTGAGTCAATGCGGTCTTAGCCTCTCTGGTGTCAACACTCTGTCTGATTTTGGATTTTTTTTTTTCTTTTCCAAAATCAGACTTGACACCAGAGAGGCTGAATACCGCACTGAGTCAATGCGGTCTTAGCCTCTCTGGTCTCAACACTCTGTCTGATTTTGGATTTTTTTTTTTTTTTTTACCAAAATCAGACTTGACACCAGAGAGGCTGAATACCGCACTGAGTCAATGCCGTCTTAGCCTCTCTGGTGTCAACACTCTGTCTGATTTTGGATTTTTTTTTTTTTTTTTCCAAAATCAGACTTGACACCAGAGAGGCTGAATACCGCACTGAGTCAATGCGGTCTTAGCCTCTCTGGTCTCAACACTCTGTCTGATTTTGGATTTTTTTTTTTTTTTTTCCAAAATCAGACTTGACACCAGAGAGGCTGAATACCGCACTGAGTCAATGCGGTCTTAGCCTCTCTGGTCTCAACACTCTGTCTGATTTTGGATTTTTTTTTTTTTTTTCCAAAATCAGACTTGACACCAGAGAGGCTGAATACCGCACTGAGTCAATGCGGTCTTAGCCTCTCTGGTGTCAACACTCTGTCTGATTTTGGATTTTTTTTTTTTTTTTCCAAAATCAGACTTGACACCAGAGAGGCTGAATACCGCACTGAGTCAATGCGGTCTTAGCCTCTCTGGTCTCAACACTCTGTCTGATTTTGGATTTTTTTTTTTTTTTTTCCAAAATCAGAATTGACACCAGAGAGGCTGAATACCGCACTGAGTCAATGCGGTCTTAGCCTCTCTGGTGTCAACACTCTGTCTGATTTTGGATTTTTTTTTTTTTTTCCAAAATCAGACTTGACACCAGAGAGGCTGAATACCGCACTGAGTCAATGCGGTCTTAGCCTCTCTGGTCTCAACACTCTGTCTGATTTTGGATTTTTTTTTTTTTTTTTCAAAATCAGACTTGACACCAGAGAGGCTGAATACCGCACTGAGTCAATGCGGTCTTAGCCTCTCTGGTGTCAACACTCTGTCTGATTTTGGATTTTTTTTTTTTTTTCCAAAATCAGACTTGACACGAGAGAGGCTGAATACCCCACTGAGTCAATGCGGTCTTAGCCTCTCTGGTCTCAACACTCTGTCTGATTTTGGATTTTTTTTTTTTTTTTCCAAAATCAGACTTGACACCAGAGAGGCTGAATACCGCACTGAGTCAATGCGGTCTTAGCCTCTCTGGTCTCAACACTCTGTCTGATTTTGGATTTTTTTTTTTTTTTTCCAAAATCAGACTTGACACCAGAGAGGCTGAATACCGCACTGAGTCAATGCAGTCTTAGCCTCTCTGGTGTCAACACTGTCTGATTTTGGATTTTTTTTTTTTTTTTTTCCAAAATCAGACTTGACACCAGAGAGGCTGAATACCGCACTGAGTCAATGCGGTCTTAGCCTCTCTGGTCTCAACACTCTGTCTGATTTTGGATTTTTTTTTTTTTTTTTCAAAATCAGACTTGACACCAGAGAGGCTGAATACCGCACTGAGTCAATGCGGTCTTAGCCTCTCTGGTGTCAACACTCTGTCTGATTTTGGATTTTTTTTTTTTTTTTCAAAAATCAGACTTGACACCAGAGAGGCTGAATACCCCACTGAGTCAATGCGGTCTTAGCCTCTCTGGTCTCAACACTCTGTCTGATTTTGGATTTTTTTTTTTTTTTTCCAAAATCAGACTTGACACCAGAGAGGCTGAATACCGCACTGAGTCAATGCGGTCTTAGCCTCTCTGGTGTCAACACTCTGTCTGATTTTGGATTTTTTTTTTTTTTTTTCCAAAATCAGACTTGACACCAGAGAGGCTGAATACTGCACTGAGTCAATGCGGTCTTAGCCTCTCTGGTGTCAACACTCTGTCTGATTTTGGATTTTTTTTTTTTTTTTTTTCCAAAATCAGACTTGACACCAGAGAGGCTGAATACCCCACTGAGTCAATGCGGTCTTAGCCTCTCTGGTCTCAACACTCTGTCTGATTTTGGATTTTTTTTTTTTTTTTCCAAAATCAGACTTGACACCAGAGAGGCTGAATACCGCACTGAGTCAATGCAGTCTTAGCCTCTCTGGTGTCAACACTGTCTGATTTTGGATTTTTTTTTTTTTTTTCCAAAATCAGACTTGACACCAGAGAGGCTGAATACCGCACTGAGTCAATGCGGTCTTAGCCTCTCTGGTCTCAACACTCTGTCTGATTTTGGATTTTTTTTTTTTTTTTTTCAAAATCAGACTTGACACCAGAGAGGCTGAATACCGCACTGAGTCAATGCGGTCTTAGCCTCTCTGGTGTCAACACTCTGTCTGATTTTGGATTTTTTTTTTTTTTTTCCAAAATCAGACTTGACACCAGAGAGGCTGAATACCGCACTGAGTCAATGCGGTCTTAGCCTCTCTGGTCTCAACACTCTGTCTGATTTTGGATTTTTTTTTTTTTTTTCCAAAATCAGACTTGACACCAGAGAGGCTGAATACCCCACTGAGTCAATGCGGTCTTAGCCTCTCTGGTCTCAACACTCTGTCTGATTTTGGATTTTTTTTTTTTTTTTCCAAAATCAGACTTGACACCAGAGAGGCTGAATACCGCACTGAGTCAATGCGGTCTTAGCCTCTCTGGTGTCAACACTCTGTCTGATTTTGGATTTTTTTTTTTTTTTTTCCAAAATCAGACTTGACACCAGAGAGGCTGAATTCCGCACTGAGTCAATGCGGTCTTAGCCTCTCTGGTGTCAACACTCTGTCTGATTTTGGATTTTTTTTTTTTTTTTTTCAAAATCAGACTTGACACCAGAGAGGCTGAATACCGCACTGAGTCAATGCGGTCTTAGCCTCTCTGGTCTCAACACTCTGTCGGATTTTGGATTTTTTTTTTTTTTTTCCAAAATCAGACTTGACACCAGAGAGGCTGAATACCGCACTGAGTCAATGCGGTCTTAGCCTCTCTGGTCTCAACACTCTGTCTGATTTTGGATTTTTTTTTTTTTTTTTTCCAAAATCAGACTTGACACCAGAGAGGCTGAATACCGCACTGAGTCAATGCGGTCTTAGCCTCTCTGGTGTCAACACTCTGTCTGATTTTGGATTTTTTTTTTTTTTTTCCAAAATCAGACTTGACACCAGAGAGGCTGAATACCGCACTGAGTCAATGCGGTCTTAGCCTCTCTGGTGTCAACACTCTGTCGGATTTTGGATTTTTTTTTTTTTTTTTCAAAATCAGACTTGACACCAGAGAGGCTGAATACCGCACTAAGTCAATGCGGTCTTAGCCTCTCTGGTGTCAACACTCTGTCTGATTTTGGATTTTTTTTTTTTTTTCCAAAATCAGACTTGACACCAGAGAGGCTGAATACCGCACTGAGTCAATGCGGTCTTAGCCTCTCTGGTCTCAACACTCTGTCTGATTTTGGATTTTTTTTTTTTTTTCCAAAATCAGACTTGACACCAGAGAGGCTGAATACCGCACTGAGTCAATGCGGTCTTAGCCTCTCTGGTGTCAACACTGTGTCTGATTTTGGATTTTTTTTTTTTTTTTCCAAAATCAGACTTGACACCAGAGAGGCTGAATACCGCACTGAGTCAATGCGGTCTTAGCCTCTCTGGTGTCAACACTCTGTCTGATTTTGGATTTTTTTTTTTTTTTCCAAAATCAGACTTGACACCAGAGAGGCTGAATACCGCACTGAGTCAATGCGGTCTTAGCCTCTCTGGTGTCAACACTCTGTCTGATTTTGGATTTTTTTTTTTTTTTTCCAAAATCAGACTTGACACCAGAGAGGCTGAATACCGCACTGAGTCAATGCGGTCTTAGCCTCTCTGGTGTCAACACTCTGTCGGATTTTGGATTTTTTTTTTTTTTTTCCAAAATCAGACTTGACACCAGAGAGGCTGAATACCGCACTGAGTCAATGCGGTCTTAGCCTCTCTGGTGTCAACACTCTGTCTGATTTTGGATTTTTTTTTTTTTTTTTCCAAAATCAGACTTGACACCAGAGAGGCTGAATACCGCACTGAGTCAATGCGGTCTTAGCCTCTCTGGTCTCAACACTCTGTCTGATTTTGGATTTTTTTTTTTTTTTTTTCCAAAATCAGACTTGACACCAGAGAGGCTGAATACCGCACTGACTCAATGCGGTCTTAGCCTCTCTGGTGTCAACACTCTGTCTGATTTTGGATTTTTTTTTTTTTTTTCCAAAATCAGACTTGACACCAGAGAGGCTGAATACCGCACTGAGTCAATGCGGTCTTAGCCTCTCTGGTCTCAACACTCTGTCTGATTTTGGATTTTCTTTTTTTTTTTTCCAAAATCAGACTTGACACCAGAGAGGCTGAATACCGCACTGAGTCAATGCGGTCTTAGCCTCTCTGGTGTCAACACTGTGTCTGATTTTGGATTTTTTTTTTCTTTTTCCAAAATCAGACTTGACACCAGAGAGGCTGAATACCGCACTGAGTCAATGCGGTCTTAGCCTCTCTGGTCTCAACACTCTGTCTGATTTTTGATTTTTTTTTTTTTTTTTTCAAAAATCAGACTTGACACCAGAGAGGCTGAATACCGCACTGAGTCAATGCGGTCTTAGCCTCTCTGGTGTCAACACTCTGTCTGATTTTGGATTTTTTTTTTTTTTTTTCCAAAATCAGACTTGACACCAGAGAGGCTGAATACCGCACTGAGTCAATGCGGTCTTAGCCTCTCTGGTGTCAACACTGTGTCTGATTTTGGATTTTTTTTTTCTTTTTCCAAAATCAGACTTGACACCAGAGAGGCTGAATACCGCACTGAGTCAATGCGGTCTTAGCCTCTCTGGTCTCAACACTCTGTCTGATTTTGGATTTTTTTTTTTTTTTTTCAAAAATCAGACTTGACACCAGAGAGGCTGAATACCGCACTGAGTCAATGCGGTCTTAGCCTCTCTGGTGTCAACACTCTGTCTGATTTTGGATTTTTTTTTTTTTTTTCCAAAATCAGACTTGACACCAGAGAGGCTGAATACCGCACTGAGTCAATGCGGTCTTAGCCTCTCTGGTCTTAACACTCTGTCTGATTTTGGATTTTTTTTTTTTTTTTTTTTCAAAAATCAGACTTGACACCAGAGAGGCTGAATACCGCACTGAGTCAATGCGGTCTTAGCCTCTCTGGTGTCAACACTCTGTCTGATTTTGGATTTTTTTTTTTTTTTTTCCAAAATCAGACTTGTCACCAGAGAGGCTGAATACCGCACTGACTCAATGCGGTCTTAGCCTCTCTGGTGTCAACACTCTGTCTGATTTTGGATTTTTTTTTTTTTTTTTCCAAAATCAGACTTGACACCAGAGAGGCTGAATACCGCACTGAGTCAATGCGGTCTTAGCCTCTCTGGTGTCAACACTGTGTCTGATTTTGGATTTTTTTTTTCTTTTTCCAAAATCAGACTTGACACCAGAGAGGCTGAATACCGCACTGAGTCAATGCGGTCTTAGCCTCTCTGGTTTCAACACTCTGTCTGATTTTGGATTTTTTTTTTTTTTTTTTCAAAAATCAGACTTGACACCAGAGAGGCTGAATACCGCACTGAGTCAATGCGGTCTTAGCCTCTCTGGTGTCAACACTCTGTCTGATTTTGGATTTTTTTTTTTTTTTTTTCCAAAATCAGACTTGACACCAGAGAGGCTGAATACCGCACTGAGTCAATGCGGTCTTAGCCTCTCTGGTCTCAACTCTCTGTCTGATTTTGGATTTTTTTTTTTTTTTTTCCAAAATCAGACTTGACACCAGAGAGGCTGGATACCGCACTGAGTCAATGCGGTCTTAGCCTCTCTGGTGTCAACACTCTGTCTGATTTTGGATTTTTTTTTTTTTTTCCAAAATCAGACTTGACACCAGAGAGGCTGAATACCGCACTGAGTCAATGCGGTCTTAGCCTCTCTGGTCTCAACACTCTGTCTGATTTTGGATTTTTTTTTTTTTTTTCCAAAATCAGACTTGACACCAGAGAGGCTGAATACCCCACTGAGTCAATGCGGTCTTAGCCTCTCTGGTCTCAACACTCTGTCTGATTTTGGATTTTTTTTTTTTTTTTCCAAAATCAGACTTGACACCAGAGAGGCTGAATACCGCACTGAGTCAATGCGGTCTTAGCCTCTCTGGTGTCAACACTCTGTCTGATTTTGGATTTTTTTTTTTTTTTTGCAAAATCAGACTTGACACCAGAGAGGCTGAATACCGCACTGAGTCAATGCGGTCTTAGCCTCTCTGGTGTCAACACTCTGTCTGATTTTGGATTTTTTTTTTTTTTTCCAAAATCAGACTTGACACCAGAGAGGCTGAATACCGCACTGAGTCAATGCGGTCTTAGCCTCTCTGGTGTCAACACTCTGTCTGATTTTGGATTTTCTTTTTTTTTTTCCAAAATCAGACTTGACACCAGAGAGGCTGAATACCGCACTGAGTCAATGCGGTCTTAGCCTCTCTGGTCTCAACACTCTGTCTGATTTTGGATTTTTTTTTTTTTTTTTCAAAATCAGACTTGACACCAGAGAGGCTGAATACCGCACTGAGTCAATGCGGTCTTAGCCTCTCTGGTGTCAACACTCTGTCTGATTTTGGATTTTTTTTTTTTTTTCCAAAATCAGACTTGACACCAGAGAGGCTGAATACCGCACTGAGTCAATGCGGTCTTAGCCTCTCTGGTCTCAACACTCTGTCTGATTTTGGATTTTTTTTTTTTTTTTCCAAAATCAGACTTGACACCAGAGAGGCTGAATACCCCACTGAGTCAATGCGGTCTTAGCCTCTCTGGTCTCAACACTCTGTCTGATTTTGGATTTTTTTTTTTTTTTTTCCAAAATCAGACTTGACACCAGAGAGGCTGAATACCGCACTGAGTCAATGCGGTCTTAGCCTCTCTGGTCTCAACACTCTGTCTGATTTTGGATTTTCTTTTTTTTTTTTCCAAAATCAGACTTGACACCAGAGAGGCTGAATACCGCACTGAGTCAATGCGGTCTTAGCCTCTCTGGTGTCAACACTGTGTCTGATTTTGGATTTTTTTTTTTTTTTTTCCAAAATCAGACTTGACACCAGAGAGGCTGAATACCGCACTGAGTCAATGCGGTCTTAGCCTCTCTGGTCTCAACACTCTGTCTGATTTTGGATTTTTTTTTTTTTTTTCCAAAATCAGACTTGACACCAGAGAGGCTGAATACCGCACTGAGTTAATGCGGTCTTAGCCTCTCTGGTCTCAACACTCTGTCTGATTTTGGATTTTTTTTTTTTTTTTTTCAAAAATCAGACTTGACACCAGAGAGGCTGAATACCGCACTGAGTCAATGCGGTCTTAGCCTCTCTGGTCTCAACACTCTGTCTGATTTTGGATTTTTTTTTTTTTTTTTTCAAAAATCAGACTTGACACCAGAGAGGCTGAATACCGCACTGAGTCAATGCGGTCTTAGCCTCTCTGGTGTCAACACTCTGTCTGATTTTGGATTTTTTTTTTTTTTTTTTCCAAAATCAGACTTGACACCAGAGAGGCTGAATACCGCACTGAGTCAATGCGGTCTTAGCCTCTCTGGTCTCAACTCTCTGTCTGATTTTGGATTTTTTTTTTTTTTTTTCCAAAATCAGACTTGACACCAGAGAGGCTGGATACCGCACTGAGTCAATGCGGTCTTAGCCTCTCTGGTGTCAACACTCTGTCTGATTTTGGATTTTTTTTTTTTTTTTCCAAAATCAGACTTGACACCAGAGAGGCTGAATACCGCACTGAGTCAATGCGGTCTTAGCCTCTCTGGTCTCAACACTCTGTCTGATTTTGGATTTTTTTTTTTTTTTTCCAAAATCAGACTTGACACCAGAGAGGCTGAATACCCCACTGAGTCAATGCGGTCTTAGCCTCTCTGGTCTCAACACTCTGTCTGATTTTGGATTTTTTTTTTTTTTTTTCCAAAATCAGACTTGACACCAGAGAGGCTGAATACCGCACTGAGTCAATGCGGTCTTAGCCTCTCTGGTGTCAACACTGTCTGATTTTGGATTTTTTTTTTTTTTTTTCCAAAATCAGACTTGACACCAGAGAGGCTGATTACCGCACTGAGTCAATGCGGTCTTAGCCTCTCTGGTGTCAACACTCTGTCTGATTTTGGATTTTTTTTTTTTTTTTTTTCCAAAATCAGACTTGACACCAGAGAGGCTGAATACCGCACTGAGTCAATGCGGTCTTAGCCTCTCTGGTGTCAACACTGTCGGATTTTGGATTTTTTTTTTTTTTTTCCAAAATCAGACTTGACACCAGAGAGGCTGAATACCGCACTGAGTCAATGCGGTCTTAGCCTCTCTGGTCTCAACACTCTGTCTGATTTTGGATTTTTTTTTTTTTTTTTCAAAAATCAGACTTGACACCAGAGAGGCTGAATACCGCACTGAGTCAATGCGGTCTTAGCCTCTCTGGTGTCAACACTCTGTCTGATTTTGGATTTTTTTTTTTTTTTTCCAAAATCAGACTTGACACCAGAGAGGCTGAATACCGCACTGAGTCAATGCGGTCTTAGCCTCTCTGGTCTCAACACTCTGTCTGATTTTGGATTTTTTTTTTTTTTTTTTTCAAAAATCAGACTTGACACCAGAGAGGCTGAATACCGCACTGAGTCAATGCGGTCTTAGCCTCTCTGGTGTCAACACTCTGTCTGATTTTGGATTTTTTTTTTTTTTTTTTCCAAAATCAGACTTGACACCAGAGAGGCTGAATACCGCACTGAGTCAATGCGGTCTTAGCCTCTCTGGTCTCAACTCTCTGTCTGATTTTGGATTTTTTTTTTTTTTTTTCCAAAATCAGACTTGACACCAGAGAGGCTGGATACCGCACTGAGTCAATGCGGTCTTAGCCTCTCTGGTGTCAACACTCTGTCTGATTTTGGATTTTTTTTTTTTTTTTCCAAAATCAGACTTGACACCAGAGAGGCTGAATACCGCACTGAGTCAATGCGGTCTTAGCCTCTCTGGTCTCAACACTCTGTCTGATTTTGGATTTTTTTTTTTTTTTCCAAAATCAGACTTGACACCAGAGAGGCTGAATACCCCACTGAGTCAATGCGGTCTTAGCCTCTCTGGTCTCAACACTCTGTCTGATTTTGGATTTTTTTTTTTTTTTTTCCAAAATCAGACTTGACACCAGAGAGGCTGAATACCGCACTGAGTCAATGCGGTCTTAGCCTCTCTGGTGTCAACACTCTGTCTGATTTTGGATTTTTTTTTTTTTTTTTTCCAAAATCAGACTTGACACCAGAGAGGCTGAATACCGCACTGAGTCAATGCGGTCTTAGCCTCTCTGGTCTCAACACTCTGTCTGATTTTGGATTTTTTTTTTTTTTTTTTTCAAAAATCAGACTTGACACCAGAGAGGCTGAATACCGCACTGAGTCAATGCGGTCTTAGCCTCTCTGGTGTCAACACTCTGTCTGATTTTGGATTTTTTTTTTTTTTTTTTCCAAAATCAGACTTGACACCAGAGAGGCTGAA
Source organism: Poromitra crassiceps (assembly GCF_964638095.1). Classification (NCBI taxonomy): domain Eukaryota; kingdom Metazoa; phylum Chordata; class Actinopteri; order Beryciformes; family Melamphaidae; genus Poromitra; species Poromitra crassiceps. The sequence goes on from NW_028151977.1 coordinate 115,740, forward strand.
TACCGCACTGAGTCAATGCGGTCTTAGCCTCTCTGGTCTCAACTCTCTGTCTGATTTTGGATTTTTTTTTTTTTTTTCCAAAATCAGACTTGACACCAGAGAGGCTGGATACCGCACTGAGTCAATGCGGTCTTAGCCTCTCTGGTGTCAACACTCTGTCTGATTTTGGATTTTTTTTTTTTTTTTCCAAAATCAGACTTGACACCAGAGAGGCTGAATACCGCACTGAGTCAATGCGGTCTTAGCCTCTCTGGTCTCAACACTCTGTCTGATTTTGGATTTTTTTTTTTTTTTCCAAAATCAGACTTGACACCAGAGAGGCTGAATACCCCACTGAGTCAATGCGGTCTTAGCCTCTCTGGTCTCAACACTCTGTCTGATTTTGGATTTTTTTTTTTTTTTTTCCAAAATCAGACTTGACACCAGAGAGGCTGAATACCGCACTGAGTCAATGCGGTCTTAGCCTCTCTGGTGTCAACACTGTCTGATTTTGGATTTTTTTTTTTTTTTTCCAAAATCAGACTTGACACCAGAGAGGCTGATTACCGCACTGAGTCAATGCGGTCTTAGCCTCTCTGGTGTCAACACTCTGTCTGATTTTGGATTTTTTTTTTTTTTTTTTCCAAAATCAGACTTGACACCAGAGAGGCTGAATACCGCACTGAGTCAATGCGGTCTTAGCCTCTCTGGTGTCAACACTGTCGGATTTTGGATTTTTTTTTTTTTTTTCCAAAATCAGACTTGACACCAGAGAGGCTGAATACCGCACTGAGTCAATGCGGTCTTAGCCTCTCTGGTCTCAACACTCTGTCTGATTTTGGATTTTTTTTTTTTTTTTTCAAAAATCAGACTTGACACCAGAGAGGCTGAATACCGCACTGAGTCAATGCGGTCTTAGCCTCTCTGGTGTCAACACTCTGTCTGATTTTGGATTTTTTTTTTTTTTTTCCAAAATCAGACTTGACACCAGAGAGGCTGAATACCGCACTGAGTCAATGCGGTCTTAGCCTCTCTGGTCTTAACACTCTGTCTGATTTTGGATTTTTTTTTTTTTTTTTTTTCAAAAATCAGACTTGACACCAGAGAGGCTGAATACCGCACTGAGTCAATGCGGTCTTAGCCTCTCTGGTGTCAACACTCTGTCTGATTTTGGATTTTTTTTTTTTTTTTTCCAAAATCAGACTTGTCACCAGAGAGGCTGAATACCGCACTGACTCAATGCGGTCTTAGCCTCTCTGGTCTCAACACTCTGTCTGATTTTGGATTTTCTTTTTTTTTTTTCCAAAATCAGACTTGACACCAGAGAGGCTGAATACCGCACTGAGTCAATGCGGTCTTAGCCTCTCTGGTGTCAACACTGTGTCTGATTTTGGATTTTTTTTTTCTTTTTCCAAAATCAGACTTGACACCAGAGAGGCTGAATACCGCACTGAGTCAATGCGGTCTTAGCCTCTCTGGTTTCAACACTCTGTCTGATTTTGGATTTTTTTTTTTTTTTTTTCAAAAATCAGACTTGACACCAGAGAGGCTGAATACCGCACTGAGTCAATGCGGTCTTAGCCTCTCTGGTGTCAACACTCTGTCTGATTTTGGATTTTTTTTTTTTTTTTTTCCAAAATCAGACTTGACACCAGAGAGGCTGAATACCGCACTGAGTCAATGCGGTCTTAGCCTCTCTGGTCTCAACTCTCTGTCTGATTTTGGATTTTTTTTTTTTTTTTTCCAAAATCAGACTTGACACCAGAGAGGCTGGATACCGCACTGAGTCAATGCGGTCTTAGCCTCTCTGGTGTCAACACTCTGTCTGATTTTGGATTTTTTTTTTTTTTTCCAAAATCAGACTTGACACCAGAGAGGCTGAATACCGCACTGAGTCAATGCGGTCTTAGCCTCTCTGGTCTCAACACTCTGTCTGATTTTGGATTTTTTTTTTTTTTTCCAAAATCAGACTTGACACCAGAGAGGCTGAATACCCCACTGAGTCAATGCGGTCTTAGCCTCTCTGGTCTCAACACTCTGTCTGATTTTGGATTTTTTTTTTTTTTTTTCAAAATCAGACTTGACACCAGAGAGGCTGAATACCGCACTGAGTCAATGCGGTCTTAGCCTCTCTGGTGTCAACACTCTGTCTGATTTTGGATTTTTTTTTTTTTTTTGCAAAATCAGACTTGACACCAGAGAGGCTGAATACCGCACTGAGTCAATGCGGTCTTAGCCTCTCTGGTGTCAACACTCTGTCTGATTTTGGATTTTTTTTTTTTTTTCCAAAATCAGACTTGACACCAGAGAGGCTGAATACCGCACTGAGTCAATGCGGTCTTAGCCTCTCTGGTGTCAACACTCTGTCTGATTTTGGATTTTCTTTTTTTTTTTCCAAAATCAGACTTGACACCAGAGAGGCTGAATACCGCACTGAGTCAATGCGGTCTTAGCCTCTCTGGTCTCAACACTCTGTCTGATTTTGGATTTTTTTTTTTTTTTTTCAAAATCAGACTTGACACCAGAGAGGCTGAATACCGCACTGAGTCAATGCGGTCTTAGCCTCTCTGGTGTCAACACTCTGTCTGATTTTGGATTTTTTTTTTTTTTTCCAAAATCAGACTTGACACCAGAGAGGCTGAATACCGCACTGAGTCAATGCGGTCTTAGCCTCTCTGGTCTCAACACTCTGTCTGATTTTGGATTTTTTTTTTTTTTTCCAAAATCAGACTTGACACCAGAGAGGCTGAATACCCCACTGAGTCAATGCGGTCTTAGCCTCTCTGGTCTCAACACTCTGTCTGATTTTGGATTTTTTTTTTTTTTTTCCAAAATCAGACTTGACACCAGAGAGGCTGAATACCGCACTGAGTCAATGCGGTCTTAGCCTCTCTGGTCTCAACACTCTGTCTGATTTTGGATTTTCTTTTTTTTTTTTCCAAAATCAGACTTGACACCAGAGAGGCTGAATACCGCACTGAGTCAATGCGGTCTTAGCCTCTCTGGTGTCAACACTGTGTCTGATTTTGGATTTTTTTTTTCTTTTTCCAAAATCAGACTTGACACCAGAGAGGCTGAATACCGCACTGAGTCAATGCGGTCTTAGCCTCTCTGGTCTCAACACTCTGTCTGATTTTGGATTTTTTTTTTTTTTTTTTCAAAAATCAGACTTGACACCAGAGAGGCTGAATACCGCACTGAGTCAATGCGGTCTTAGCCTCTCTGGTCTCAACACTCTGTCTGATTTTGGATTTTTTTTTTTTTTTTTCCAAAATCAGACTTGACACCAGAGAGGCTGAATACCGCACTGAGTCAATGCGGTCTTAGCCTCTCTGGTCTCAACACTCTGTCTGATTTTGGATTTTTTTTTTTTTTTTCCAAAATCAGACTTGACACCAGAGAGGCTGAATACCGCACTGAGTTAATGCGGTCTTAGCCTCTCTGGTCTCAACACTCTGTCTGATTTTGGATTTTTTTTTTTTTTTTTTCAAAAATCAGACTTGACACCAGAGAGGCTGAATACCGCACTGAGTCAATGCGGTCTTAGCCTCTCTGGTCTCAACACTCTGTCTGATTTTGGATTTTTTTTTTTTTTTTTTTCAAAAATCAGACTTGACACCAGAGAGGCTGAATACCGCACTGAGTCAATGCGGTCTTAGCCTCTCTGGTGTCAACACTCTGTCTGATTTTGGATTTTTTTTTTTTTTTTTTCCAAAATCAGACTTGACACCAGAGAGGCTGAATACCGCACTGAGTCAATGCGGTCTTAGCCTCTCTGGTCTCAACTCTCTGTCTGATTTTGGATTTTTTTTTTTTTTTTTCCAAAATCAGACTTGACACCAGAGAGGCTGGATACCGCACTGAGTCAATGCGGTCTTAGCCTCTCTGGTGTCAACACTCTGTCTGATTTTGGATTTTTTTTTTTTTTTTCCAAAATCAGACTTGACACCAGAGAGGCTGAATACCGCACTGAGTCAATGCGGTCTTAGCCTCTCTGGTCTCAACACTCTGTCTGATTTTGGATTTTTTTTTTTTTTTTCCAAAATCAGACTTGACACCAGAGAGGCTGAATACCCCACTGAGTCAATGCGGTCTTAGCCTCTCTGGTCTCAACACTCTGTCTGATTTTGGATTTTTTTTTTTTTTTTTCAAAAATCAGACTTGACACCAGAGAGGCTGAATACCGCACTGAGTCAATGCGGTCTTAGCCTCTCTGGTGTCAACACTGTCTGATTTTGGATTTTTTTTTTTTTTTTCCAAAATCAGACTTGACACCAGAGAGGCTGATTACCGCACTGAGTCAATGCGGTCTTAGCCTCTCTGGTGTCAACACTCTGTCTGATTTTGGATTTTTTTTTTTTTTTTTTCCAAAATCAGACTTGACACCAGAGAGGCTGAATACAGCACTGAGTCAATGCGGTCTTAGCCTCTCTGGTGTCAACACTGTCGGATTTTGGATTTTTTTTTTTTTTTTCCAAAATCAGACTTGACACCAGAGAGGCTGAATACCGCACTGAGTCAATGCGGTCTTAGCCTCTCTGGTCTCAACACTCTGTCTGATTTTGGATTTTTTTTTTTTTTTTTCAAAAATCAGACTTGACACCAGAGAGGCTGAATACCGCACTGAGTCAATGCGGTCTTAGCCTCTCTGGTGTCAACACTCTGTCTGATTTTGGATTTTTTTTTTTTTTTTCCAAAATCAGACTTGACACCAGAGAGGCTGAATACCGCACTGAGTCAATGCGGTCTTAGCCTCTCTGGTCTTAACACTCTGTCTGATTTTGGATTTTTTTTTTTTTTTTTTTTCAAAAATCAGACTTGACACCAGAGAGGCTGAATACCGCACTGAGTCAATGCGGTCTTAGCCTCTCTGGTGTCAACACTCTGTCTGATTTTGGATTTTTTTTTTTTTTTTTCCAAAATCAGACTTGTCACCAGAGAGGCTGAATACCGCACTGACTCAATGCGGTCTTAGCCTCTCTGGTCTCAACACTCTGTCTGATTTTGGATTTTCTTTTTTTTTTTTCCAAAATCAGACTTGACACCAGAGAGGCTGAATACCGCACTGAGTCAATGCGGTCTTAGCCTCTCTGGTCTTAACACTCTGTCTGATTTTGGATTTTTTTTTTTTTTTTTTTTCAAAAATCAGACTTGACACCAGAGAGGCTGAATACCGCACTGAGTCAATGCGGTCTTAGCCTCTCTGGTCTCAACACTCTGTCTGATTTTGGATTTTTTTTTTTTTTTTTCCAAAATCAGACTTGACACCAGAGAGGCTGAATACCGCACTGAGTCAATGCGGTCTTAGCCTCTCTGGTCTCAACACTCTGTCTGATTTTGGATTTTCTTTTTTTTTTTTCCAAAATCAGACTTGACACCAGAGAGGCTGAATACCGCACTGAGTCAATGCGGTCTTAGCCTCTCTGGTGTCAACACTGTGTCTGATTTTGGATTTTTTTTTTCTTTTTCCAAAATCAGACTTGACACCAGAGAGGCTGAATACCGCACTGAGTCAATGCGGTCTTAGCCTCTCTGGTCTCAACACTCTGTCTGATTTTGGATTTTTTTTTTTTTTTTTCAAAAATCAGACTTGACACCAGAGAGGCTGAATACCGCACTGAGTCAATGCGGTCTTAGCCTCTCTGGTCTCAACACTCTGTCTGATTTTGGATTTTTTTTTTTTTTTTTTCCAAAATCAGACTTGACACCAGAGAGGCTGAATACCGCACTGAGTCAATGCGGTCTTAGCCTCTCTGGTCTCAACACTCTGTCTGATTTTGGATTTTTTTTTTTTTTTTCCAAAATCAGACTTGACACCAGAGAGGCTGAATACCGCACTGAGTTAATGCGGTCTTAGCCTCTCTGGTCTCAACACTCTGTCTGATTTTGGATTTTTTTTTTTTTTTTTTCAAAAATCAGACTTGACACCAGAGAGGCTGAATACCGCACTGAGTCAATGCGGTCTTAGCCTCTCTGGTCTCAACACTCTGTCTGATTTTGGATTTTTTTTTTTTTTTTTTCAAAAATCAGACTTGACACCAGAGAGGCTGAATACCGCACTGAGTCAATGCGGTCTTAGCCTCTCTGGTGTCAACACTCTGTCTGATTTTGGATTTTTTTTTTTTTTTTTTCCAAAATCAGACTTGACACCAGAGAGGCTGAATACCGCACTGAGTCAATGCGGTCTTAGCCTCTCTGGTCTCAACTCTCTGTCTGATTTTGGATTTTTTTTTTTTTTTTTCCAAAATCAGACTTGACACCAGAGAGGCTGGATACCGCACTGAGTCAATGCGGTCTTAGCCTCTCTGGTGTCAACACTCTGTCTGATTTTGGATTTTTTTTTTTTTTTCCAAAATCAGACTTGACACCAGAGAGGCTGAATACCGCACTGAGTCAATGCGGTCTTAGCCTCTCTGGTCTCAACACTCTGTCTGATTTTGGATTTTTTTTTTTTTTTCCAAAATCAGACTTGACACCAGAGAGGCTGAATACCCCACTGAGTCAATGCGGTCTTAGCCTCTCTGGTCTCAACACTCTGTCTGATTTTGGATTTTTTTTTTTTTTTTTCCAAAATCAGACTTGACACCAGAGAGGCTGAATACCGCACTGAGTCAATGCGGTCTTAGCCTCTCTGGTCTCAACACTCTGTCTGATTTTGGATTTTTTTTTTTTTTTCCAAAATCAGACTTGACACCAGAGAGGCTGAATACCCCACTGAGTCAATGCGGTCTTAGCCTCTCTGGTCTCAACACTCTGTCTGATTTTGGATTTTTTTTTTTTTTTTTCCAAAATCAGACTTGACACCAGAGAGGCTGAATACCGCACTGAGTCAATGCGGTCTTAGCCTCTCTGGTGTCAACACTGTCTGATTTTGGATTTTTTTTTTTTTTTTCCAAAATCAGACTTGACACCAGAGAGGCTGATTACCGCACTGAGTCAATGCGGTCTTAGCCTCTCTGGTGTCAACACTCTGTCTGATTTTGGATTTTTTTTTTTTTTTTTTCCAAAATCAGACTTGACACCAGAGAGGCTGAATACCGCACTGAGTCAATGCGGTCTTAGCCTCTCTGGTGTCAACACTGTCGGATTTTGGATTTTTTTTTTTTTTTTCCAAAATCAGACTTGACACCAGAGAGGCTGAATACCGCACTGAGTCAATGCGGTCTTAGCCTCTCTGGTCTCAACACTCTGTCTGATTTTGGATTTTTTTTTTTTTTTTTCAAAAATCAGACTTGACACCAGAGAGGCTGAATACCGCACTGAGTCAATGCGGTCTTAGCCTCTCTGGTGTCAACACTCTGTCTGATTTTGGATTTTTTTTTTTTTTTTCCAAAATCAGACTTGACACCAGAGAGGCTGAATACCGCACTGAGTCAATGCGGTCTTAGCCTCTCTGGTCTTAACACTCTGTCTGATTTTGGATTTTTTTTTTTTTTTTTTTTCAAAAATCAGACTTGACACCAGAGAGGCTGAATACCGCACTGAGTCAATGCGGTCTTAGCCTCTCTGGTGTCAACACTCTGTCTGATTTTGGATTTTTTTTTTTTTTTTTCCAAAATCAGACTTGTCACCAGAGAGGCTGAATACCGCACTGACTCAATGCGGTCTTAGCCTCTCTGGTCTCAACACTCTGTCTGATTTTGGATTTTCTTTTTTTTTTTTCCAAAATCAGACTTGACACCAGAGAGGCTGAATACCGCACTGAGTCAATGCGGTCTTAGCCTCTCTGGTCTCAACACTCTGTCTGATTTTGGATTTTTTTTTTTTTTTTTCCAAAATCAGACTTGACACCAGAGAGGCTGAATACCGCACTGAGTCAATGCGGTCTTAGCCTCTCTGGTCTCAACACTCTGTCTGATTTTGGATTTTCTTTTTTTTTTTTCCAAAATCAGACTTGACACCAGAGAGGCTGAATACCGCACTGAGTCAATGCGGTCTTAGCCTCTCTGGTGTCAACACTGTGTCTGATTTTGGATTTTTTTTTTCTTTTTCCAAAATCAGACTTGACACCAGAGAGGCTGAATACCGCACTGAGTCAATGCGGTCTTAGCCTCTCTGGTCTCAACACTCTGTCTGATTTTGGATTTTTTTTTTTTTTTTTTCAAAAATCAGACTTGACACCAGAGAGGCTGAATACCGCACTGAGTCAATGCGGTCTTAGCCTCTCTGGTCTCAACACTCTGTCTGATTTTGGATTTTTTTTTTTTTTTTTTCCAAAATCAGACTTGACACCAGAGAGGCTGAATACCGCACTGAGTCAATGCGGTCTTAGCCTCTCTGGTCTCAACACTCTGTCTGATTTTGGATTTTTTTTTTTTTTTTCCAAAATCAGACTTGACACCAGAGAGGCTGAATACCGCACTGAGTTAATGCGGTCTTAGCCTCTCTGGTCTCAACACTCTGTCTGATTTTGGATTTTTTTTTTTTTTTTTTCAAAAATCAGACTTGACACCAGAGAGGCTGAATACCGCACTGAGTCAATGCGGTCTTAGCCTCTCTGGTCTCAACACTCTGTCTGATTTTGGATTTTTTTTTTTTTTTTTCAAAAATCAGACTTGACACCAGAGAGGCTGAATACCGCACTGAGTCAATGCGGTCTTAGCCTCTCTGGTGTCAACACTCTGTCTGATTTTGGATTTTTTTTTTTTTTTTTTCCAAAATCAGACTTGACACCAGAGAGGCTGAATACCGCACTGAGTCAATGCGGTCTTAGCCTCTCTGGTCTCAACTCTCTGTCTGATTTTGGATTTTTTTTTTTTTTTTCCAAAATCAGACTTGACACCAGAGAGGCTGGATACCGCACTGAGTCAATGCGGTCTTAGCCTCTCTGGTGTCAACACTCTGTCTGATTTTGGATTTTTTTTTTTTTTTTCCAAAATCAGACTTGACACCAGAGAGGCTGAATACCGCACTGAGTCAATGCGGTCTTAGCCTCTCTGGTCTCAACACTCTGTCTGATTTTGGATTTTTTTTTTTTTTCCAAAATCAGACTTGACACCAGAGAGGCTGAATACCCCACTGAGTCAATGCGGTCTTAGCCTCTCTGGTCTCAACACTCTGTCTGATTTTGGATTTTTTTTTTTTTTTTTCCAAAATCAGACTTGACACCAGAGAGGCTGAATACCGCACTGAGTCAATGCGGTCTTAGCCTCTCTGGTGTCAACACTGTCTGATTTTGGATTTTTTTTTTTTTTTTCCAAAATCAGACTTGACACCAGAGAGGCTGATTACCGCACTGAGTCAATGCGGTCTTAGCCTCTCTGGTGTCAACACTCTGTCTGATTTTGGATTTTTTTTTTTTTTTTTTCCAAAATCAGACTTGACACCAGAGAGGCTGAATACCGCACTGAGTCAATGCGGTCTTAGCCTCTCTGGTGTCAACACTGTCGGATTTTGGATTTTTTTTTTTTTTTTCCAAAATCAGACTTGACACCAGAGAGGCTGAATACCGCACTGAGTCAATGCGGTCTTAGCCTCTCTGGTCTCAACACTCTGTCTGATTTTGGATTTTTTTTTTTTTTTTTCAAAAATCAGACTTGACACCAGAGAGGCTGAATACCGCACTGAGTCAATGCGGTCTTAGCCTCTCTGGTGTCAACACTCTGTCTGATTTTGGATTTTTTTTTTTTTTTTCCAAAATCAGACTTGACACCAGAGAGGCTGAATACCGCACTGAGTCAATGCGGTCTTAGCCTCTCTGGTCTTAACACTCTGTCTGATTTTGGATTTTTTTTTTTTTTTTTTTCAAAAATCAGACTTGACACCAGAGAGGCTGAATACCGCACTGAGTCAATGCGGTCTTAGCCTCTCTGGTGTCAACACTCTGTCTGATTTTGGATTTTTTTTTTTTTTTTTCCAAAATCAGACTTGTCACCAGAGAGGCTGAATACCGCACTGACTCAATGCGGTCTTAGCCTCTCTGGTGTCAACACTCTGTCTGATTTTGGATTTTTTTTTTTTTTTTTCCAAAATCAGACTTGACACCAGAGAGGCTGAATACCGCACTGAGTCAATGCGGTCTTAGCCTCTCTGGTGTCAACACTGTGTCTGATTTTGGATTTTTTTTTTCTTTTTCCAAAATCAGACTTGACACCAGAGAGGCTGAATACCGCACTGAGTCAATGCGGTCTTAGCCTCTCTGGTTTCAACACTCTGTCTGATTTTGGATTTTTTTTTTTTTTTTTTCAAAAATCAGACTTGACACCAGAGAGGCTGAATACCGCACTGAGTCAATGCGGTCTTAGCCTCTCTGGTGTCAACACTCTGTCTGATTTTGGATTTTTTTTTTTTTTTTTTCCAAAATCAGACTTGACACCAGAGAGGCTGAATACCGCACTGAGTCAATGCGGTCTTAGCCTCTCTGGTCTCAACTCTCTGTCTGATTTTGGATTTTTTTTTTTTTTTTTCCAAAATCAGACTTGACACCAGAGAGGCTGGATACCGCACTGAGTCAATGCGGTCTTAGCCTCTCTGGTGTCAACACTCTGTCTGATTTTGGATTTTTTTTTTTTTTTCCAAAATCAGACTTGACACCAGAGAGGCTGAATACCGCACTGAGTCAATGCGGTCTTAGCCTCTCTGGTCTCAACACTCTGTCTGATTTTGGATTTTTTTTTTTTTTTCCAAAATCAGACTTGACACCAGAGAGGCTGAATACCGCACTGAGTCAATGCGGTCTTAGCCTCTCTGGTCTCAACACTCTGTCTGATTTTGGATTTTTTTTTTTTTTTTTTTCCAAAATCAGACTTGACACCAGAGAGGCTGAATACCGCACTGAGTCAATACGGTCTTAGCCTCTCTGGTGTCAACACTCTGTCTGATTTTGGATTTTTTTTTTTTTTTTTCCAAAATCAGACTTGACACCAGAGAGGCTGAATACCGCACTGACTCAATGCGGTCTTAGCCTCTCTGGTGTCAACACTCTGTCTGATTTTGGATTTTTTTTTTTTTTTTGCAAAATCAGACTTGACACCAGAGAGGCTGAATACCGCACTGAGTCAATGCGGTCTTAGCCTCTCTGGTGTCAACACTCTGTCTGATTTTTTTTTTTTTCCAAAATCAGACTTGACACCAGAGAGGCTGAATACCGCACTGAGTCAATGCGGTCTTAGCCTCTCTGGTGTCAACACTCTGTCTGATTTTGGATTTTCTTTTTTTTTTTCCAAAATCAGACTTGACACCAGAGAGGCTGAATACCGCACTGAGTCAATGCGGTCTTAGCCTCTCTGGTCTCAACACTCTGTCTGATTTTGGATTTTTTTTTTTTTTTTTCAAAAATCAGACTTGACACCAGAGAGGCTGAATACCGCACTGAGTCAATGCGGTCTTAGCCTCTCTGGTGTCAACACTCTGTCTGATTTTGGATTTTTTTTTTTTTTTCCAAAATCAGACTTGACACCAGAGAGGCTGAATACCGCACTGAGTCAATGCGGTCTTAGCCTCTCTGGTCTCAACACTCTGTCTGATTTTGGATTTTTTTTTTTTTTTCCAAAATCAGACTTGACACCAGAGAGGCTGAATACCCCACTGAGTCAATGCGGTCTTAGCCTCTCTGGTCTCAACACTCTGTCTGATTTTGGATTTTTTTTTTTTTTTTTCCAAAATCAGACTTGACACCAGAGAGGCTGAATACCGCACTGAGTCAATGCGGTCTTAGCCTCTCTGGTGTCAACACTGTCTGATTTTGGATTTTTTTTTTTTTTTTCCAAAATCAGACTTGACACCAGAGAGGCTGAATACCCCACTGAGTCAATGCGGTCTTAGCCTCTCTGGTCTCAACACTCTGTCTGATTTTGGATTTTTTTTTTTTTTTTTCCAAAATCAGACTTGACACCAGAGAGGCTGAATACCGCACTGAGTCAATGCGGTCTTAGCCTCTCTGGTCTCAACACTCTGTCTGATTTTGGATTATTATTATTTTTTTTTTCCAAAATCAGACTTGACACCAGAGAGGCTGAATACCGCACTGAGTCAATGCGGTCTTAGCCTCTCTGGTGTCAACACTCTGTCTGATTTTGGATTTTTTTTTTTTTTTCCAAAATCAGACTTGACACCAGAGAGGCTGAATACCGCACTGAGTCAATGCGGTCTTAGCCTCTCTGGTCTCAACACTCTGTCTGATTTTGGATTTTTTTTTTTTTTTCCAAAATCAGACTTGACACCAGAGAGGCTGAATACCCCACTGAGTCAATGCGGTCTTAGCCTCTCTGGTCTCAACACTCTGTCTGATTTTGGATTTTTTTTTTTTTTTTTCCAAAATCAGACTTGACACCAGAGAGGCTGAATACCGCACTGAGTCAATGCGGTCTTAGCCTCTCTGGTCTCAACACTCTGTCTGATTTTGGATTTTCTTTTTTTTTTTTCCAAAATCAGACTTGACACCAGAGAGGCTGAATACCGCACTGAGTCAATGCGGTCTTAGCCTCTCTGGTGTCAACACTGTGTCTGATTTTGGATTTTTTTTTTCTTTTTCCAAAATCAGACTTGACACCAGAGAGGCTGAATACCGCACTGAGTCAATGCGGTCTTAGCCTCTCTGGTCTCAACACTCTGTCTGATTTTGGATTTTTTTTTTTTTTTTTTCAAAAATCAGACTTGACACCAGAGAGGCTGAATACCGCACTGAGTCAATGCGGTCTTAGCCTCTCTGGTCTCAACACTCTGTCTGATTTTGGATTTTTTTTTTTTTTTTTTCCAAAATCAGACTTGACACCAGAGAGGCTGAATACCGCACTGAGTCAATGCGGTCTTAGCCTCTCTGGTCTCAACACTCTGTCTGATTTTGGATTTTTTTTTTTTTTTTCCAAAATCAGACTTGACACCAGAGAGGCTGAATACCGCACTGAGTTAATGCGGTCTTAGCCTCTCTGGTCTGAACACTCTGTCTGATTTTGGATTTTTTTTTTTTTTGTTCCAAAATCAGACTTGACACCAGAGAGGCTGAATACCGCACTGAGTCAATGCGGTCTTAGCCTCTCTGGTGTCAACACTCTGTCTGATTTTGGATTTTTTTTTTTTTTTTCCAAAATCAGACTTGACCCCAGAGAGGCTGAATACCGCACTGAGTCAATGCGGTCTTAGCCTCTCTGGTCTCAACTCTCTGTCTGATTTTGGATTTTTTTTTTTTTTTTTCCAAAATCAGACTTGACACCAGAGAGGCTGAATACCGCACTGAGTCAATGCGGTCTTAGCCTCTCTGGTGTCAACACTCTGTCTGATTTTGGATTATTTATTTTTTTTCCAAAATCAGACTTGACACCAGAGAGGCTGAATACCGCACTGAGTCAATGCGGTCTTAGCCTCTCTGGTCTCAACACTCTGTCTGATTTTGGATTTTTTTTTTTTTTTTCCAAAATCAGACTTGACACCAGAGAGGCTGAATACCCCACTGAGTCAATGCGGTCTTAGCCTCTCTGGTGTCAACACTCTGTCTGATTTTGGATTTTCTTTTTTTTTTTCCAAAATCAGACTTGACACCAGAGAGGCTGAATACCGCACTGAGTCAATGCGGTCTTAGCCTCTCTGGTCTCAACACTCTGTCTGATTTTGGATTTTTTTTTTTTTTTTTCAAAATCAGACTTGACACCAGAGAGGCTGAATACCGCACTGAGTCAATGCGGTCTTAGCCTCTCTGGTGTCAACACTCTGTCTGATTTTGGATTTTTTTTTTTTTTTCCAAAATCAGACTTGACACCAGAGAGGCTGAATACCGCACTGAGTCAATGCGGTCTTAGCCTCTCTGGTCTCAACACTCTGTCTGATTTTGGATTTTTTTTTTTTTTTCCAAAATCAGACTTGACACCAGAGAGGCTGAATACCCCACTGAGTCAATGCGGTCTTAGCCTCTCTGGTCTCAACACTCTGTCTGATTTTGGATTTTTTTTTTTTTTTTTCCAAAATCAGACTTGACACCAGAGAGGCTGAATACCGCACTGAGTCAATGCGGTCTTAGCCTCTCTGGTGTCAACACTGTCTGATTTTGGATTTTTTTTTTTTTTTTCCAAAATCAGACTTGACACCAGAGAGGCTGATTACCGCACTGAGTCAATGCGGTCTTAGCCTCTCTGGTGTCAACACTCTGTCTGATTTTGGATTTTTTTTTTTTTTTTTTCCAAAATCAGACTTGACACCAGAGAGGCTGAATACCGCACTGAGTCAATGCGGTCTTAGCCTCTCTGGTGTCAACACTGTCGGATTTTGGATTTTTTTTTTTTTTTTCCAAAATCAGACTTGACACCAGAGAGGCTGAATACCGCACTGAGTCAATGCGGTCTTAGCCTCTCTGGTGTCAACACTCTGTCTGATTTTGGATTTTTTTTTTTTTTTTCCAAAATCAGACTTGACACCAGAGAGGCTGAATACCGCACTGAGTCAATGCGGTCTTAGCCTCTCTGGTCTTAACACTCTGTCTGATTTTGGATTTTTTTTTTTTTTTTTTTCAAAAATCAGACTTGACACCAGAGAGGCTGAATACCGCACTGAGTCAATGCGGTCTTAGCCTCTCTGGTGTCAACACTCTGTCTGATTTTGGAATTTTTTTTTTTTTTTTCCAAAATCAGACTTGTCACCAGAGAGGCTGAATACCGCACTGACTCAATGCGGTCTTAGCCTCTCTGGTGTCAACACTCTGTCTGATTTTGGATTTTCTTTTTTTTTTTCCAAAATCAGACTTGACACCAGAGAGGCTGAATACCGCACTGAGTCAATGCGGTCTTAGCCTCTCTGGTCTCAACACTCTGTCTGATTTTGGATTTTTTTTTTTTTTTTTCAAAATCAGACTTGACACCAGAGAGGCTGAATACCGCACTGAGTCAATGCGGTCTTAGCCTCTCTGGTGTCAACACTCTGTCTGATTTTGGATTTTTTTTTTTTTTTCCAAAATCAGACTTGACACCAGAGAGGCTGAATACCGCACTGAGTCAATGCGGTCTTAGCCTCTCTGGTCTCAACACTCTGTCTGATTTTGGATTTTTTTTTTTTTTTCCAAAATCAGACTTGACACCAGAGAGGCTGAATACCCCACTGAGTCAATGCGGTCTTAGCCTCTCTGGTCTCAACACTCTGTCTGATTTTGGATTTTTTTTTTTTTTTTTCCAAAATCAGACTTGACACCAGAGAGGCTGAATACCGCACTGAGTCAATGCGGTCTTAGCCTCTCTGGTGTCAACACTGTCTGATTTTGGATTTTTTTTTTTTTTTTCCAAAATCAGACTTGACACCAGAGAGGCTGATTACCGCACTGAGTCAATGCGGTCTTAGCCTCTCTGGTGTCAACACTCTGTCTGATTTTGGATTTTTTTTTTTTTTTTTTCCAAAATCAGACTTGACACCAGAGAGGCTGAATACCGCACTGAGTCAATGCGGTCTTAGCCTCTCTGGTGTCAACACTGTCGGATTTTGGATTTTTTTTTTTTTTTTCCAAAATCAGACTTGACACCAGAGAGGCTGAATACCGCACTGAGTCAATGCGGTCTTAGCCTCTCTGGTCTCAACACTCTGTCTGATTTTGGATTATTATTATTTTTTTTTCCAAAATCAGACTTGACACCAGAGAGGCTGAATACCGCACTGAGTCAATGCGGTCTTAGCCTCTCTGGTGTCAACACTGTCTGATTTTGGATTTTTTTTTTTTTTTTCCAAAATCAGACTTGACACCAGAGAGGCTGAATACCGCACTGAGTCAATGCGGTCTTAGCCTCTCTGGTCTCAACACTCTGTCTGATTTTGGATTTTTTTTTTTTTTTTTTCAAAATCAGACTTGACACCAGAGAGGCTGAATACCGCACTGAGTCAATGCGGTCTTAGCCTCTCTGGTGTCAACACTCTGTCTGATTTTGGATTTTTTTTTTTTTTTTTCCAAAATCAGACTTGACACGAGAGAGGCTGAATACCCCACTGAGTCAATGCGGTCTTAGCCTCTCTGGTCTCAACACTCTGTCTGATTTTGGATTTTTTTTTTTTTTTCCAAAATCAGACTTGACACCAGAGAGGCTGAATACCGCACTGAGTCAATGCGGTCTTAGCCTCTCTGGTGTCAACACTCTGTCTGATTTTGGATTTTTTTTTTTTTTTTCCAAAATCAGACTTGACACCAGAGAGGCTGAATACCGCACTGAGTCAATGCGGTCTTAGCCTCTCTGGTGTCAACACTCTGTCTGATTTTGGATTTTTTTTTTTTTTTTCCAAAATCAGACTTGACACCAGAGAGGCTGAATACCGCACTGAGTCAATGCGGTCTTAGCCTCTCTGGTCTCAACACTCTGTCGGATTTTGGATTTTGGATTTTTTTTTTTTTCCAAAATCAGACTTGACACCAGAGAGGCTGAATACCGCACTGAGTCAATGCGGTCTTAGCCTCTCTGGTGTCAACACTCTGTCTGATTTTGGATTTTTTTTTTTTTTTTCTCCAAAATCAGACTTGACACCAGAGAGGCTGAATACCCCACTGAGTCAATGCGGTCTTAGCCTCTCTGGTCTCAACACTCTGTCTGATTTTGATTTTTTTTTTTTTTTTCCAAAATCAGACTTGACACCAGAGAGGCTGAATACCGCACTGAGTCAATGCGGTCTTAGCCTCTCTGGTCTCAACACTCTGTCTGATTTTGGATTTTTTTTTTTTTTTTTCAAAATCAGACTTGACACTAGAGAGGCTGAATACCGCACTGAGTCAATGTGGTCTTAGCCTCTCTGGTGTCAACACTCTGTCTGATTTTGGATTTTTTTTTTTTTTCCAAAATCAGACTTGACACCAGAGAGGCTGAATACCGCACTGAGTCAATGCGGTCTTAGCCTCTCTGGTCTCAACACTCTGTCTGATTTTGGATTTTTTTTTTTTTTTCCAAAATCAGACTTGACACCAGAGAGGCTGAATACCGCACTGAGTCAATGCGGTCTTAGCCTCTCTGGTCTCAACACTCTGTCTGATTTTGGATTTTTTTTTTTTTTTTTCAAAATCAGACTTGACACCAGAGAGGCTGAATACCGCACTGAGTCAATGCGGTCTTAGCCTCTCTGGTGTCAACACTCTGTCTGATTTTGGATTTTTTTTTTTTTTTCCAAAATCAGACTTGACACCAGAGAGGCTGAATACCGCACTGAGTCAATGCGGTCTTAGCCTCTCTGGTCTCAACACTCTGTCTGATTTTGGATTTTTTTTTTTTTTTCCAAAATCAGACTTGACACCAGAGAGGCTGAATACCGCACTGAGTCAATGCGGTCTTAGCCTCTCTGGTCTCAACACTCTGTCTGATTTTTTGATTTTTTGATTTTTTTTCAAAATCAGACTTGACACCAGAGAGGCTGAATACCGCACTGAGTCAATGCGGTCTTAGCCTCTCTGGTGTCAACACTCTGTCTGATTTTGGATTTTTTTTTTTTTTTCCAAAATCAGACTTGACACCAGAGAGGCTGAATACCGCACTGAGTCAATGCGGTCTTAGCCTCTCTGGTCTCAACACTCTGTCTGATTTTGGATTTTGGATTTTTTTTCAAAAATCAGACTTGACACCAGAGAGGCTGAATACCGCACTGAGTCAATGCGGTCTTAGCCTCTCTGGTGTCAACACTCTGTCGGATTTTGGATTTTTTTTTTTTTTTTCCAAAATCAGACTTGACACCAGAGAGGCTGAATACCGCACTGAGTCAATGCGGTCTTAGCCTCTCTGGTCTCAACACTCTGTCTGATTTTGGATTATTATTTTATTTTTTTTCCAAAATCAGACTTGACACCAGAGAGGCTGAATACCGCACTGAGTCAATGCGGTCTTAGCCTCTCTGGTGTCAACACTGTCTGATTTTGGATTTTTTTTTTTTTTTTCCAAAATCAGACTTGACACCAGAGAGGCTGAATACCGCACTGAGTCAATGCGGTCTTAGCCTCTCTGGTCTCAACACTCTGTCTGATTTTGGATTTTTTTTTTTTTTTTTCAAAATCAGACTTGACACCAGAGAGGCTGAATACCGCACTGAGTCAATGCGGTCTTAGCCTCTCTGGTGTCAACACTCTGTCTGATTTTGGATTTTTTTTTTTTTTTTCCAAAATCAGACTTGACACCAGAGAGGCTGAATACCGCACTGAGTCAATGCGGTCTTAGCCTCTCTGGTGTCAACACTCTGTCTGATTTTGGATTTTTTTTTTTTTTTTCCAAAATCAGACTTGACACCAGAGAGGCTGAATACCGCACTGAGTCAATGCGGTCTTAGCCTCTCTGGTCTCAACACTCTGTCGGATTTTGGATTTTTTTTTTTTTTTTTTCAAAATCAGACTTGACACCAGAGAGGCTGAATACCGCACTGAGTCAATGCGGTCTTAGCCTCTCTGGTCTCAACACTCTGTCGGATTTTGGATTTTTTTTTTTTTTTTCCAAAATCAGACTTGACACCAGAGAGGCTGAATACCGCACTGAGTCAATGCGGTCTTAGCCTCTCTGGTCTCAACACTCTGTCTGATTTTGGATTTTTTTTTTTTTTTTTCCAAAATCAGACTTGACACCAGAGAGGCTGAATACCGCACTGAGTCAATGCGTTCTTAGCCTCTCTGGTGTCAACACTCTGTCGGATTTTGGATTTTTTTTTTTTTTTTCCAAAATCAGACTTGACACCAGAGAGGCTGAATACCGCACTGAGTCAATGCGGTCTTAGCCTCTCTGGTCTCAACACTCTGTCTGATTTTGGATTTTTTTTTTTTTTTTCCAAAATCAGACTTGACACCAGAGAGGCTGAATACCGCACTGAGTCAATGCAGTCTTAGCCTCTCTGGTGTCAACACTCTGTCTGATTTTGGATTTTTTTTTTTTTTTTTCAAAAATCAGACTTGACACCAGAGAGGCTGAATACCCCACTGAGTCAATGCGGTCTTAGCCTCTCTGGTGTCAACACTCTGTCTGATTTTGGATTTTTTTTTTTTTTTTCCAAAATCAGACTTGACACCAGAGAGGCTGAATACCGCACTGAGTCAATGCGGTCTTAGCCTCTCTGGTCTCAACACTCTGTCTGATTTTGGATTTTTTTTTTTTTTTCCAAAATCAGACTTGACACCAGAGAGGCTGAATTCCCCACTGAGTCAATGCGGTCTTAGCCTCTCTGGTCTCAACACTCTGTCTGATTTTGGATTTTTTTTTTTTTTTTTCCAAAATCAGACTTGACACCAGAGAGGCTGAATACCGCACTGAGTCAATGCGGTCTTAGCCTCTCTGGTGTCAACACTCTGTCTGATTTTGGATTTTTTTTTTTTTTTCCAAAATCAGACTTGACACCAGAGAGGCTGAATACCGCACTGAGTCAATGCGGTCTTAGCCTCTCTGGTGTCAACACTCTGTCTGATTTTGGATTTTTTTTTTTTTTTTCAAAAATCAGACTTGACACCAGAGAGGCTGAATACCGCACTGAGTCAATGCGGTCTTAGCCTCTCTGGTCTCAACACTCTGTCTGATTTTGGATTTTTTTTTTTTTTTTTCCAAAATCAGAATTGACACCAGAGAGGCTGAATACCGCACTGAGTCAATGCGGTCTTAGCCTCTCTGGTGTCAACACTCTGTCTGATTTTGGATTTTTTTTTTTTTTTCCAAAATCAGACTTGACACCAGAGAGGCTGAATACCGCACTGAGTCAATGCGGTCTTAGCCTCTCTGGTCTCAACACTCTGTCTGATTTTGGATTTTTTTTTTTTTTTTTCAAAATCAGACTTGACACCAGAGAGGCTGAATACCGCACTGAGTCAATGCGGTCTTAGCCTCTCTGGTGTCAACACTCTGTCTGATTTTGGATTTTTTTTTTTTTTTCCAAAATCAGACTTGACACGAGAGAGGCTGAATACCCCACTGAGTCAATGCGGTCTTAGCCTCTCTGGTCTCAACACTCTGTCTGATTTTGGATTTTTTGTTTTTTTTTCCAAAATCAGACTTGACACCAGAGAGGCTGAATACCGCACTGAGTCAATGCGGTCTTAGCCTCTCTGGTCTCAACACTCTGTCTGATTTTGGATTTTTTTTTTTTTTTTTCCAAAATCAGACTTGACACCAGAGAGGCTGAATACCGCACTGAGTCAATGCAGTCTTAGCCTCTCTGGTGTCAACACTGTCTGATTTTGGATTTTTTTTTTTTTTTTTTCCAAAATCAGACTTGACACCAGAGAGGCTGAATACCGCACTGAGTCAATGCGGTCTTAGCCTCTCTGGTGTCAACACTCTGTCTGATTTTGGATTTTTTTTTTTTTTTTTCAAAATCAGACTCGACACCAGAGAGGCTGAATACCGCACTGAGTCAATGCAGTCTTAGCCTCTCTGGTGTCAACACTGTCTGATTTTGGATTTTTTTTTTTTTTTTTCAAAATCAGACTTGACACCAGAGAGGCTGAATACCGCACTGAGTCAATGCGGTCTTAGCCTCTCTGGTGTCAACACTCTGTCTGATTTTGGATTTTTTTTTTTTTTTTCCAAAATCAGACTTGACACCAGAGAGGCTGAATACCGCACTGAGTCAATGCGGTCTTAGCCTCTCTGGTGTCAACACTCTGTCTGATTTTGGATTTTTTTTTTTTTTTTCCAAAATCAGACTTGACACCAGAGAGGCTGAATACTGCACTGAGTCAATGCGGTCTTAGCCTCTCTGGTGTCAACACTCTGTCTGATTTTGGATTTTTTTTTTTTTTTTTTCCAAAATCAGACTTGACACCAGAGAGGCTGAATACCCCACTGAGTCAATGCGGTCTTAGCCTCTCTGGTCTCAACACTCTGTCTGATTTTGGATTTTTTTTTTTTTTTTCCAAAATCAGACTTGACACCAGAGAGGCTGAATACCGCACTGAGTCAATGCAGTCTTAGCCTCTCTGGTGTCAACACTGTCTGATTTTGGATTTTTTTTTTTTTTTTCCAAAATCAGACTTGACACCAGAGAGGCTGAATACCGCACTGAGTCAATGCGGTCTTAGCCTCTCTGGTCTCAACACTCTGTCTGATTTTGGATTTTTTTTTTTTTTTTTTTTAAATCAGACTTGACACCAGAGAGGCTGAATACCGCACTGAGTCAATGCGGTCTTAGCCTCTCTGGTGTCAACACTCTGTCTGATTTTGGATTTTTTTTTTTTTTTCCAAAATCAGACTTGACACCAGAGAGGCTGAATACTGCACTGAGTCAATGCGGTCTTAGCCTCTCTGGTCTCAACACTCTGTCTGATTTTGGATTTTTTTTTTTTTTTCCAAAATCAGACTTGACACCAGAGAGGCTGAATACCCCACTGAGTCAATGCGGTCTTAGCCTCTCTGGTCTCAACACTCTGTCTGATTTTGGATTTTTTTTTTTTTTTTTCCAAAATCAGACTTGACACCAGAGAGGCTGAATACCGCACTGAGTCAATGCGGTCTTAGCCTCTCTGGTGTCAACACTCTGTCTGATTTTGGATTTTTTTTTTTTTTTTCCAAAATCAGACTTGACACCAGAGAGGCTGAATACCGCACTGAGTCAATGCGGTCTTAGCCTCTCTGGTGTCAACACTCTGTCTGATTTTGGATTTTTTTTTTTTTTTTTTCAAAATCAGACTTGACACCAGAGAGGCTGAATACCGCACTGAGTCAATGCGGTCTTAGCCTCTCTGGTGTCAACACTCTGTCTGATTTTGGATTTTTTTTTTTTTTTTCCAAAATCAGACTTGACACGAGAGAGGCTGAATACCCCACTGAGTCAATGCGGTCTTAGCCTCTCTGGTGTCAACACTCTGTCTGATTTTGGATTTTTTTTTTTTTTTTTTCAAAATCAGACTTGACACCAGAGAGGCTGAATACCGCACTGAGTCAATGCGGTCTTAGCCTCTCTGGTGTCAACACTCTGTCTGATTTTGGATTTTTTTTTTTTTTTTCCAAAATCAGACTTGACACGAGAGAGGCTGAATACCCCACTGAGTCAATGCGGTCTTAGCCTCTCTGGTCTCAACACTCTGTCTGATTTTGGATTTTTTTTTTTTTTTTTCCAAAATCAGACTTGACACCAGAGAGGCTGAATACCGCACTGAGTCAATGCGGTCTTAGCCTCTCTGGTGTCAACACTCTGTCTGATTTTGGATTTTTTTTTTTTTTTTCCAAAATCAGACTTGACACCAGAGAGGCTGAATACCGCACTGAGTCAATGCGGTCTTAGCCTCTCTGGTGTCAACACTCTTTCTGATTTTGGATTTTTTTTTTTTTTTTCCAAAATCAGACTTGACACCAGAGAGGCTGAATACCGCACTGAGTCAATGCGGTCTTAGCCTCTCTGGTCTCAACACTCTGTCGGATTTTGGATTTTTTTTTTTTTTTTCCAAAATCAGACTTGACACCAGAGAGGCTGAATACCGCACTGAGTCAATGCGGTCTTAGCCTCTCTGGTGTCAACACTCTGTCTGATTTTGGATTTTTTTTTTTTTTTTTCAAAAATCAGACTTGACACCAGAGAGGCTGAATACCCCACTGAGTCAATGCGGTCTTAGCCTCTCTGGTCTCAACACTGTCTGATTTTGGATTTTTTTTTTTTTTTTTCCAAAATCAGACTTGACACCAGAGAGGCTGAATACCGCACTGAGTCAATGCAGTCTTAGCCTCTCTGGTGTCAACACTGTCTGATTTTGGATTTTTTTTTTTTTTTTTTCCAAAATCAGACTTGACACCAGAGAGGCTGAATACCGCACTGAGTCAATGCGGTCTTAGCCTCTCTGGTGTCAACACTCTGTCTGATTTTGGATTTTTTTTTTTTTTTCCAAAATCAGACTTGACACCAGAGAGGCTGAATACCGCACTGAGTCAATGCGGTCTTAGCCTCTCTGGTCTCAACACTCTGTCTGATTTTGGATTTTTTTTTTTTTTTCCAAAATCAGACTTGACACCAGAGAGGCTGAATACCGCACTGAGTCAATGCGGTCTTAGCCTCTCTGGTGTCAACACTCTGTCGGATTTTGGATTTTTTTTTTTTTTTTCAAAAATCAGACTTGACACCAGAGAGGCTGAATACCGCACTGAGTCAATGCGGTCTTAGCCTCTCTGGTCTCAACACTCTGTCTGATTTTGGATTATTATTAATTTTTTTTCCAAAATCAGACTTGACACCAGAGAGGCTGAATACCGCACTGAGTCAATGCGGTCTTAGCCTCTCTGGTGTCAACACTGTCTGATTTTGGATTTTTTTTTTTTTTTTCCAAAATCAGACTTGACACCAGAGAGGCTGAATACCGCACTGAGTCAATGCGGTCTTAGCCTCTCTGGTCTCAACACTCTGTCTGATTTTGGATTTTTTTTTTTTTTTTTTTTAAATCAGACTTGACACCAGAGAGGCTGAATACCGCACTGAGTCAATGCGGTCTTAGCCTCTCTGGTGTCAACACTCTGTCTGATTTTGGATTTTTTTTTTTTTTTCCAAAATCAGACTTGACACCAGAGAGGCTGAATACCGCACTGAGTCAATGCGGTCTTAGCCTCTCTGGTCTCAACACTCTGTCTGATTTTGGATTTTTTTTTTTTTTTTTCAAAATCAGACTTGACACCAGAGAGGCTGAATACCGCACTGAGTCAATGCGGTCTTAGCCTCTCTGGTGTCAACACTCTGTCTGATTTTGGATTTTTTTTTTTTTTTCCAAAATCAGACTTGACACCAGAGAGGCTGAATACCGCACTGAGTCAATGCGGTCTTAGCCTCTCTGGTCTCAACACTCTGTCTGATTTTGGATTTTTTTTTTTTTTTCCAAAATCAGACTTGACACCAGAGAGGCTGAATACCGCACTGAGTCAATGCGGTCTTAGCCTCTCTGGTGTCAACACTCTGTCGGATTTTGGATTTTTTTTTTTTTTTTCCAAAATCAGACTTGACACCAGAGAGGCTGAATACCGCACTGAGTCAATGCGGTCTTAGCCTCTCTGGTCTCAACACTCTGTCTGATTTTGGATTATTATTATTTTTTTTTCCAAAATCAGACTTGACACCAGAGAGGCTGAATACCGCACTGAGTCAATGCGGTCTTAGCCTCTCTGGTGTCAACACTGTCTGATTTTGGATTTTTTTTTTTTTTTTCCAAAATCAGACTTGACACCAGAGAGGCTGAATACCCCACTGAGTCAATGCGGTCTTAGCCTCTCTGGTCTCAACACTCTGTCTGATTTTGGATTTTTTTTTTTTTTTTCCAAAATCAGACTTGACACCAGAGAGGCTGAATACCGCACTGAGTCAATGCGGTCTTAGCCTCTCTGGTGTCAACACTGTCTGATTTTGGATTTTTTTTTTTTTTTTCCAAAATCAGACTTGACACCAGAGAGGCTGAATACCGCACTGAGTCAATGCGGTCTTAGCCTCTCTGGTGTCAACACTCTGTCTGATTTTGGATTTTTTTTTTTTTTTTTCCAAAATCAGACTTGACACCAGAGAGGCTGAATACCGCACTGAGTCAATGCGGTCTTAGCCTCTCTGGTGTCAACACTCTGTCGGATTTTGGATTTTTTTTTTTTTTTTCCAAAATCAGACTTGACACCAGAGAGGCTGAATACCGCACTGAGTCAATGCGGTCTTAGCCTCTCTGGTCTCAACACTCTGTCTGATTTTGGTTTTTTATTTTTTTTTTTCAAAATCAGACTTGACACCAGAGAGGCTGAATACCGCACTGAGTCAATGCGGTCTTAGCCTCTCTGGTCTCAACACTCTGTCTGATTTTGGATTTTTTTTTTTTTTTTTCAAAATCAGACTTGACACCAGAGAGGCTGAATACCGCACTGAGTCAATGCGGTCTTAGCCTCTCTGGTGTCAACACTCTGTCTGATTTTGGATTTTTTTTTTTTTTTCCAAAATCAGACTTGACACCAGAGAGGCTGAATACCGCACTGAGTCAATGCGGTCTTAGCCTCTCTGGTCTCAACACTCTGTCTGATTTTGGATTTTTTTTTTTTTTTTCCAAAATCAGACTTGACACCAGAGAGGCTGAATACCGCACTGAGTCAATGCGGTCTTAGCCTCTCTGGTCTCAACACTCTGTCTGATTTTGGATTTTTTTTTTTTTTTTTCAAAATCAGACTTGACACCAGAGAGGCTGAATACCGCACTGAGTCAATGCGGTCTTAGCCTCTCTGGTGTCAACACTCTGTCTGATTTTGGATTTTTTTTTTTTTTTCCAAAATCAGACTTGACACCAGAGAGGCTGAATACCGCACTGAGTCAATGCGGTCTTAGCCTCTCTGGTCTCAACACTCTGTCTGATTTTGGATTTTTTTTTTTTTTTTCCAAAATCAGACTTGACACCAGAGAGGCTGAATACCGCACTGAGTCAATGCGGTCTTAGCCTCTCTGGTGTCAACACTCTGTCGGATTTTGGATTTTTTTTTTTTTTTTCCAAAATCAGACTTGACACCAGAGAGGCTGAATACCGCACTGAGTCAATGCGGTCTTAGCCTCTCTGGTCTCAACACTCTGTCTGATTTTGGATTATTTTTATTTTTTTTTCCAAAATCAGACTTGACACCAGAGAGGCTGAATACCGCACTGAGTCAATGCGGTCTTAGCCTCTCTGGTGTCAACACTCTGTCTGATTTTGGATTTTTTTTTTTTTTTTCCAAAATCAGACTTGACACCAGAGAGGCTGAATACCGCACTGAGTCAATGCGGTCTTAGCCTCTCTGGTCTCAACACTCTGTCGGATTTTGGATTTTTTTTTTTTTTTTTTCAAAATCAGACTTGACACCAGAGAGGCTGAATACCGCACTGAGTCAATGCGGTCTTAGCCTCTCTGGTCTCAACACTCTGTCGGATTTTGGATTTTTTTTGTTTTTTTCCAAAATCAGACTTGACACCAGAGAGGCTGAATACCGCACTGAGTCAATGCGGTCTTAGCCTCTCTGGTCTCAACACTCTGTCTGATTTTGGATTTTTTTTTTTTTTTTCCAAAATCAGACTTGACACCAGAGAGGCTGAATACCGCACTGAGTCAATGCGGTCTTAGCCTCTCTGGTCTCAACACTCTGTCTGATTTTGGATTTTTTTTTTTTTTTTCCAAAATCAGACTTGACACCAGAGAGGCTGAATACCGCACTGAGTCAATGCGGTCTTAGCCTCTCTGGTGTCAACACTCTGTCTGATTTTGGATTTTTTTTTTTTTTTTCCAAAATCAGACTTGACACCAGAGAGGCTGAATACCGCACTGAGTCAATGCGGTCTTAGCCTCTCTGGTCTCAACACTCTGTCTGATTTTGGATTTTTTTTTTTTTTTTTCCAAAATCAGAATTGACACCAGAGAGGCTGAATACCGCACTGAGTCAATGCGGTCTTAGCCTCTCTGGTGTCAACACTCTGTCTGATTTTGGATTTTTTTTTTTTTTTCCAAAATCAGACTTGACACCAGAGAGGCTGAATACCGCACTGAGTCAATGCGGTCTTAGCCTCTCTGGTCTCAACACTCTGTCTGATTTTGGATTTTTTTTTTTTTTTTTCAAAATCAGACTTGACACCAGAGAGGCTGAATACCGCACTGAGTCAATGCGGTCTTAGCCTCTCTGGTGTCAACACTCTGTCTGATTTTGGATTTTTTTTTTTTTTTCCAAAATCAGACTTGACACGAGAGAGGCTGAATACCCCACTGAGTCAATGCGGTCTTAGCCTCTCTGGTCTCAACACTCTGTCTGATTTTGGATTTTTTTTTTTTTTTTTCCAAAATCAGACTTGACACCAGAGAGGCTGAATACCGCACTGAGTCAATGCGGTCTTAGCCTCTCTGGTCTCAACACTCTGTCTGATTTTGGATTTTTTTTTTTTTTTTCCAAAATCAGACTAGACACCAGAGAGGCTGAATACCGCACTGAGTCAATGCAGTCTTAGCCTCTCTGGTGTCAACACTGTCTGATTTTGGATTTTTTTTTTTTTTTTTTCCAAAATCAGACTTGACACCAGAGAGGCTGAATACCGCACTGAGTCAATGCGGTCTTAGCCTCTCTGGTCTCAACACTCTGTCTGATTTTGGATTTTTTTTTTTTTTTTTCAAAATCAGACTTGACACCAGAGAGGCTGAATACCGCACTGAGTCAATGCGGTCTTAGCCTCTCTGGTGTCAACACTCTGTCTGATTTTGGATTTTTTTTTTTTTTTTCCAAAATCAGACTTGACACCAGAGAGGCTGAATACCCCACTGAGTCAATGCGGTCTTAGCCTCTCTGGTCTCAACACTCTGTCTGATTTTGGATTTTTTTTTTTTTTTTCCAAAATCAGACTTGACACCAGAGAGGCTGAATACCGCACTGAGTCAATGCGGTCTTAGCCTCTCTGGTGTCAACACTCTGTCTGATTTTGGATTTTTTTTTTTTTTTTTCCAAAATCAGACTTGACACCAGAGAGGCTGAATACTGCACTGAGTCAATGCGGTCTTAGCCTCTCTGGTGTCAACACTCTGTCTGATTTTGGATTTTTTTTTTTTTTTTCCAAAATCAGACTTGACACCAGAGAGGCTGAATACCGCACTGAGTCAATGCGGTCTTAGCCTCTCTGGTCTCAACACTCTGTCTGATTTTGGATTTTTTTTTTTTTTTTTTCAAAATCAGACTTGACACCAGAGAGGCTGAATACCGCACTGAGTCAATGCGGTCTTAGCCTCTCTGGTCTCAACACTCTGTCGGATTTTGGATTTTTTTTTTTTTTTTCCAAAATCAGACTTGACACCAGAGAGGCTGAATACCGCACTGAGTCAATGCGGTCTTAGCCTCTCTGGTCTCAACACTCTGTCTGATTTTGGATTTTTTTTTTTTTTTTTCCAAAATCAGACTTGACACCAGAGAGGCTGAATACCGCACTGAGTCAATGCGGTCTTAGCCTCTCTGGTGTCAACACTCTGTCTGATTTTGGATTTTTTTTTTTTTTTTCCAAAATCAGACTTGACACCAGAGAGGCTGAATACCGCACTGAGTCAATGCGGTCTTAGCCTCTCTGGTGTCAACACTCTGTCGGATTTTGGATTTTTTTTTTTTTTTTTCAAAATCAGACTTGACACCAGAGAGGCTGAATACCGCACTAAGTCAATGCGGTCTTAGCCTCTCTGGTGTCAACACTCTGTCTGATTTTGGATTATTATTTTTTTTTCCAAAATCAGACTTGACACCAGAGAGGCTGAATACCGCACTGAGTCAATGCGGTCTTAGCCTCTCTGGTCTCAACACTCTGTCTGATTTTGGATTTTTTTTTTTTTTTCCAAAATCAGACTTGACACCAGAGAGGCTGAATACCGCACTGAGTCAATGCGGTCTTAGCCTCTCTGGTCTCAACACTCTGTCTGATTTTGGATTTTTTTTTTTTTTTTCCAAAATCAGACTTGACACCAGAGAGGCTGAATACCGCACTGAGTCAATGCGGTCTTAGCCTCTCTGGTGTCAACACTCTGTCTGATTTTGGATTTTTTTTTTTTTTTCCAAAATCAGACTTGACACCAGAGAGGCTGAATACTGCACTGAGTCAATGCGGTCTTAGCCTCTCTGGTCTCAACACTCTGTCTGATTTTGGATTTTTTTTTTTTTTTCCAAAATCAGACTTGACACCAGAGAGGCTGAATACCGCACTGAGTCAATGCGGTCTTAGCCTCTCTGGTGTCAACACTCTGTCGGATTTTGGATTTTTTTTTTTTTTTTCCAAAATCAGACTTGACACCAGAGAGGCTGAATACCGCACTGAGTCAATGCGGTCTTAGCCTCTCTGGTCTCAACACTCTGTCTGATTTTGGATTATTATTATTTTTTTTTTCCAAAATCAGACTTGACACCAGAGAGGCTGAATACCGCACTGAGTCAATGCGGTCTTAGCCTCTCTGGTGTCAACACTGTCTGATTTTGGATTTTTTTTTTTTTTTTCCAAAATCAGACTTGACACCAGAGAGGCTGAATACCGCACTGAGTCAATGCGGTCTTAGCCTCTCTGGTCTCAACACTCTGTCTGATTTTGGATTTTTTTTTTTTTTTTTTCAAAATCAGACTTGACACCAGAGAGGCTGAATACCGCACTGAGTCAATGCGGTCTTAGCCTCTCTGGTGTCAACACTCTGTCTGATTTTGGATTTTTTTTTTTTTTTTCCAAAATCAGACTTGACACCAGAGAGGCTGAATACCGCACTGAGTCAATGCGGTCTTAGCCTCTCTGGTGTCAACACTCTGTCTGATTTTGGATTTTTTTTTTTTTTTCCAAAATCAGACTTGACACCAGAGAGGCTGAATACCGCACTGAGTCAATGCGGTCTTAGCCTCTCTGGTCTCAACACTCTGTCTGATTTTGGATTTTTTTTTTTTTTTTCCAAAATCAGACTTGACACCAGAGAGGCTGAATACCGCACTGAGTCAATGCGGTCTTAGCCTCTCTGGTGTCAACACTCTGTCTGATTTTGTATTTTTTTTTTTTTTTTCCAAAATCAGACTTGACACCAGAGAGGCTGAATACCGCACTGAGTCAATGCGGTCTTAGCCTCTCTGGTGTCAACACTCTGTCTGATTTTGGATTTTTTTTTTTTTTTCCAAAATCAGACTTGACACCAGAGAGCTGAATACCGCACTGAGTCAATGCGGTCTTAGCCTCTCTGGTCTCAACACTCTGTCTGATTTTGGATTTTTTTTTTTTTTTTTCAAAATCAGACTTGACACCAGAGAGGCTGAATACCGCACTGAGTCAATGCGGTCTTAGCCTCTCTGGTGTCAACACTCTGTCTGATTTTGGATTTTTTTTTTTTTTTCCAAAATCAGACTTGACACCAGAGAGGCTGAATACCACACTGAGTCAATGCGGTCTTAGCCTCTCTGGTCTCAACACTCTGTCTGATTTTAGATTTTTTTTTTTTTTTCCAAAAATCAGACTTGACACCAGAGAGGCTGAATACCGCACTGAGTCAATGCGGTCTTAGCCTCTCTGGTGTCAACACTCTGTCGGATTTTGGATTTTTTTTTTTTTTTTCCAAAATCAGACTTGACACCAGAGAGGCTGAATACCGCACTGAGTCAATGCGGTCTTAGCCTCTCTGGTCTCAACACTCTGTCTGATTTTGGATTATTATAATTTTTTTTTCCAAAATCAGACTTGACACCAGAGAGGCTGAATACCCGCACTGAGTCAATGCGGTCTTAGCCTCTCTGGTGTCAACACTGTCTGATTTTGGATTTTTTTTTTTTTTTTCCAAAATCAGACTTGACACCAGAGAGGCTGAATACCGCACTGAGTCAATGCGGTCTTAGCCTCTCTGGTCTCAACACTCTGTCTGATTTTGGATTTTTTTTTTTTTTTTTTCAAAATCAGACTTGACACCAGAGAGGCTGAATACCGCACTGAGTCAATGCGGTCTTAGCCTCTCTGGTGTCAACACTCTGTCTGATTTTGGATTTTTTTTTTTTTTTTCCAAAATCAGACTTGACACCAGAGAGGCTGAATACCGCACTGAGTCAATGCGGTCTTAGCCTCTCTGGTGTCAACACTCTGTCTGATTTTGGATTTTTTTTTTTTTTTCCCAAAATCAGACTTGACACCAGAGAGGCTGAATACCGCACTGAGTCAATGCGGTCTTAGCCTCTCTGGTCTCAACACTCTGTCGGATTTTGGATTTTTTTTTTTTTTTTTTCAAAATCAGACTTGACACCAGAGAGGCTGAATACCGCACTGAGTCAATGCGGTCTTAGCCTCTCTGGTCTCAACACTCTGTCGGATTTTGGATTTTTTTTTTTTTTTTCCAAAATCAGACTTGACACCAGAGAGGCTGAATACCGCACTGAGTCAATGCGGTCTTAGCCTCTCTGGTCTCAACACTCTGTCTGATTTTGGATTTTTTTTTTTTTTTTTCCAAAATCAGACTTGACACCAGAGAGGCTGAATACCGCACTGAGTCAATGCGGTCTTAGCCTCTCTGGTGTCAACACTCTGTCGGATTTTGGATTTTTTTTTTTTTTTTCCAAAATCAGACTTGACACCAGAGAGGCTGAATACCGCACTGAGTCAATGCGGTCTTAGCCTCTCTGGTCTCAACACTCTGTCTGATTTTGGATTTTTTTTTTTTTTTTCCAAAATCAGACTTGACACCAGAGAGGCTGAATACTGCACTGAGTCAATGCGGTCTTAGCCTCTCTGGTGTCAACACTCTGTCTGATTTTGGATTTTTTTTTTTTTTTTTCCAAAATCAGACTTGACACCAGAGAGGCTGAATACCGCACTGAGTCAATGCGGTCTTAGCCTCTCTGGTCTCAACACTCTGTCTGATTTTGGATTTTTTTTTCTTTTTTCTCCAAAATCAGACTTGACACCAGAGAGGCTGAATACCGCACTGAGTCAATGCGGTCTTAGCCTCTCTGGTGTCAACACTCTGTCTGATTTTGTATTTTTTTTATTTTTTTCCAAAATCAGACTTGACACCAGAGAGGCTGAATACCGCACTGAGTCAATGCGGTCTTAGCCTCTCTGGTCTCAACACTCTGTCTGATTTTGGATTTTTTTTTTTTTTTTCCAAAATCAGACTTGACACCAGAGAGGCTGAATACCGCACTGAGTCAATGGGGTCTTAGCCTCTCTGGTGTCAACACTCTGTCTGATTTTGGATTTTTTTTTTTTTTTTCCAAAATCAGACTTGACACCAGAGAGGCTGAATACCGCACTGAGTCAATGCGGTCTTAGCCTCTCTGGTGTCAACACTCTGTCTGATTTTGGATTTTTTTTTTTTTTTTCCAAAATCAGACTTGACACCAGAGAGGCTGAATACCGCACTGAGTCAATGCGGTCTTAGCCTCTCTGGTCTCAACACTCTGTCTGATTTTGGATTTTTTTTTTTTTTTTTCCAAAATCAGACTTGACACCAGAGAGGCTGAATACCGCACTGAGTCAATGCGGTCTTAGCCTCTCTGGTGTCAACACTCTGTCTGATTTTGGATTTTTTTTTTTTTTTTCCAAAATCAGACTTGACACCAGAGAGGCTGAATACCGCACTGAGTCAATGCGGTCTTAGCCTCTCTGGTGTCAACACTCTGTCTGATTTTGGATTTTTTTTTTTTTTTTTCCAAAATCAGACTTGACACCAGAGAGGCTGAATACTGCACTGAGTCAATGCGGTCTTAGCCTCTCTGGTGTCAACACTCTGTCTGATTTTGGATTTTTTTTTTTTTTTTTCCAAAATCAGACTTGACACCAGAGAGGCTGAATACCGCACTGAGTCAATGCGGTCTTAGCCTCTCTGGTCTCAACACTCTGTCTGATTTTGGATTTTTTTTTTTTTTTCTCCAAAATCAGACTTGACACCAGAGAGGCTGAATACCGCACTGAGTCAATGCGGTCTTAGCCTCTCTGGTGTCAACACTCTGTCTGATTTTGGATTTTTTTTATTTTTTTCCAAAATCAGACTTGACACCAGAGAGGCTGAATACCGCACTGAGTCAATGCGGTCTTAGCCTCTCTGGTCTCAACACTCTGTCTGATTTTGGATTTTTTTTTTTTTTTTCCAAAATCAGACTTGACACCAGAGAGGCTGAATACCGCACTGAGTCAATGGGGTCTTAGCCTCTCTGGTGTCAACACTCTGTCTGATTTTGGATTTTTTTTTTTTTTTTCCAAAATCAGACTTGACACCAGAGAGGCTGAATACTGCACTGAGTCAATGCGGTCTTAGCCTCTCTGGTGTCAACACTCTGTCTGATTTTGGATTTTTTTTTTTTTTTTTTCCAAAATCAGACTTGACACCAGAGAGGCTGAATACCGCACTGAGTAAATGCGGTCTTAGCCTCTCTGGTCTCAACACTCTGTCTGATTTTGGATTTTTTTTTTTTTTTCTCCAAAATCAGACTTGACACCAGAGAGGCTGAATACCGCACTGAGTCAATGCGGTCTTAGCCTCTCTGGTGTCAACACTCTGTCTGATTTTGGATTTTTTTTTATTTTTTTCCAAAATCAGACTTGACACCAGAGAGGCTGAATACCGCACTGAGTCAATGCGGTCTTAGCCTCTCTGGTCTCAACACTCTGTCTGATTTTGGATTTTTTTTTTTTTTTTCCCAAATCAGACTTGACACCAGAGAGGCTGAATACCGCACTGAGTCAATGGGGTCTTAGCCTCTCTGGTGTCAACACTCTGTCTGATTTTGGATTTTTTTTTTTTTTTTCCAAAATCAGACTTGACACCAGAGAGGCTGAATACCGCACTGAGTCAATGCGGTCTTAGCCTCTCTGGTGTCAACACTCTGTCTGATTTTGGATTTTTTTCTTTTTTTTTTTTCAAAATCAGACTTGACACCAGAGAGGCTGAATACCGCACTGAGTCAATGCGGTCTTAGCCTCTCTGGTCTCAACACTCTGTCTGATTTTGGATTTTTTTTTTTTTTTTTCAAAATCAGACTTGACACCAGAGAGGCTGAATACCGCACTGAGTCAATGCGGTCTTAGCCTCTCTGGTGTCAACACTCTGTCTGATTTTGGATTTTTTTTTTTTTTTTTCCAAAATCAGACTTGACACCAGAGAGGCTGAATACCCCACTGAGTCAATGCGGTCTTAGCCTCTCTGGTCTCAACACTCTGTCTGATTTTGGATTTTTTTTTTTTTTTCCAAAATCAGACTTGACACCAGAGAGGCTGAATACCGCACTGAGTCAATGCGGTCTTAGCCTCTCTGGTGTCAACACTCTGTCTGATTTTGGATTTTTTTTTTTTTTTTTCCAAAATCAGACTTGACACCAGAGAGGCTGAATACTGCACTGAGTCAATGCGGTCTTAGCCTCTCTGGTGTCAACACTCTGTCTGATTTTGGATTTTTTTTTTTTTTTTTTTCCAAAATCAGACTTGACACCAGAGAGGCTGAATACCCCACTGAGTCAATGCGGTCTTAGCCTCTCTGGTCTCAACACTCTGTCTGATTTTGGATTTTTTTTTTTTTTTCCAAAATCAGACTTGACACCAGAGAGGCTGAATACCGCACTGAGTCAATGCAGTCTTAGCCTCTCTGGTGTCAACACTGTCTGATTTTGGATTTTTTTTTTTTTTTTCCAAAATCAGACTTGACACCAGAGAGGCTGAATACCGCACTGAGTCAATGCGGTCTTAGCCTCTCTGGTCTCAACACTCTGTCTGATTTTGGATTTTTTTTTTTTTTTTTCAAAATCAGATTGACACCAGAGAGGCTGAATACCGCACTGAGTCAATGCGGTCTTAGCCTCTCTGGTGTCAACACTCTGTCTGATTTTGGATTTTTTTTTTTTTTCCAAAATCAGACTTGACACCAGAGAGGCTGAATACCGCACTGAGTCAATGCGGTCTTAGCCTCTCTGGTCTCAACACTCTGTCTGATTTTGGATTTTTTTTTTTTTTTCCAAAATCAGACTTGACACCAGAGAGGCTGAATACCCCACTGAGTCAATGCGGTCTTAGCCTCTCTGGTCTCAACACTCTGTCTGATTTTGGATTTTTTTTTTTTTTTTCCAAAATCAGACTTGACACCAGAGAGGCTGAATACCGCACTGAGTCAATCCGGTCTTAGCCTCTCTGGTGTCAACACTCTGTCTGATTTTGGATTTTTTTTTTTTTTTCCAAAATCAGACTTGACACCAGAGAGGCTGAATACCGCACTGAGTCAATGCGGTCTTAGCCTCTCTGGTGTCAACACTCTGTCTGATTTTGGATTTTTTTTATTTTTTTCCAAAATCAGACTTGACACCAGAGAGGCTGAATACCGCACTGAGTCAATGCGGTCTTAGCCTCTCTGGTCTCAACACTCTGTCTGATTTTGGATTTTTTTTTTTTTTTTCCAAAATCAGACTTGACACCAGAGAGGCTGAATACCGCACTGAGTCAATGGGGTCTTAGCCTCTCTGGTGTCAACACTCTGTCTGATTTTGGATTTTTTTTTTTTTTTTCCAAAATCAGACTTGACACCAGAGAGGCTGAATACTGCACTGAGTCAATGCGGTCTTAGCCTCTCTGGTGTCAACACTCTGTCTGATTTTGGATTTTTTTTTTTTTTTTCCAAAATCAGACTTGACACCAGAGAGGCTGAATACCGCACTGAGTAAATGCGGTCTTAGCCTCTCTGGTCTCAACACTCTGTCTGATTTTGGATTTTTTTTTTTTTTTCTCCAAAATCAGACTTGACACCAGAGAGGCTGAATACCGCACTGAGTCAATGCGGTCTTAGCCTCTCTGGTGTCAACACTCTGTCTGATTTTGGATTTTTTTTATTTTTTTCCAAAATCAGACTTGACACCAGAGAGGCTGAATACCGCACTGAGTCAATGCGGTCTTAGCCTCTCTGGTCTCAACACTCTGTCTGATTTTGGATTTTTTTTTTTTTTTTCCCAAATCAGACTTGACACCAGAGAGGCTGAATACCGCACTGAGTCAATGGGGTCTTAGCCTCTCTGGTGTCAACACTCTGTCTGATTTTGGATTTTTTTTTTTTTTTTCCAAAATCAGACTTGACACCAGAGAGGCTGAATACCGCACTGAGTCAATGCGGTCTTAGCCTCTCTGGTGTCAACACTCTGTCTGATTTTGGATTTTTTTCTTTTTTTTTTTTCAAAATCAGACTTGACACCAGAGAGGCTGAATACCGCACTGAGTCAATGCGGTCTTAGCCTCTCTGGTCTCAACACTCTGTCTGATTTTGGATTTTTTTTTTTTTTTTTCAAAATCAGACTTGACACCAGAGAGGCTGAATACCGCACTGAGTCAATGCGGTCTTAGCCTCTCTGGTGTCAACACTCTGTCTGATTTTGGATTTTTTTTTTTTTTTTTCCAAAATCAGACTTGACACCAGAGAGGCTGAATACCCCACTGAGTCAATGCGGTCTTAGCCTCTCTGGTCTCAACACTCTGTCTGATTTTGGATTTTTTTTTTTTTTTTCCAAAATCAGACTTGACACCAGAGAGGCTGAATACCGCACTGAGTCAATGCGGTCTTAGCCTCTCTGGTGTCAACACTCTGTCTGATTTTGGATTTTTTTTTTTTTTTTCCAAAATCAGACTTGACACCAGAGAGGCTGAATACTGCACTGAGTCAATGCGGTCTTAGCCTCTCTGGTGTCAACACTCTGTCTGATTTTGGATTTTTTTTTTTTTTTTTTTCCAAAATCAGACTTGACACCAGAGAGGCTGAATACCCCACTGAGTCAATGCGGTCTTAGCCTCTCTGGTCTCAACACTCTGTCTGATTTTGGATTTTTTTTTTTTTTTCCAAAATCAGACTTGACACCAGAGAGGCTGAATACCGCACTGAGTCAATGCAGTCTTAGCCTCTCTGGTGTCAACACTGTCTGATTTTGGATTTTTTTTTTTTTTTTCCAAAATCAGACTTGACACCAGAGAGGCTGAATACCGCACTGAGTCAATGCGGTCTTAGCCTCTCTGGTCTCAACACTCTGTCTGATTTTGGATTTTTTTTTTTTTTTTTTCAAAATCAGATTGACACCAGAGAGGCTGAATACCGCACTGAGTCAATGCGGTCTTAGCCTCTCTGGTGTCAACACTCTGTCTGATTTTGGATTTTTTTTTTTTTTCCAAAATCAGACTTGACACCAGAGAGGCTGAATACCGCACTGAGTCAATGCGGTCTTAGCCTCTCTGGTCTCAACACTCTGTCTGATTTTGGATTTTTTTTTTTTTTTCCAAAATCAGACTTGACACCAGAGAGGCTGAATACCCCACTGAGTCAATGCGGTCTTAGCCTCTCTGGTCTCAACACTCTGTCTGATTTTGGATTTTTTTTTTTTTTTTTCCAAAATCAGACTTGACACCAGAGAGGCTGAATACCGCACTGAGTCAATCCGGTCTTAGCCTCTCTGGTGTCAACACTCTGTCTGATTTTGGATTTTTTTTTTTTTTTCCAAAATCAGACTTGACACCAGAGAGGCTGAATACCGCACTGAGTCAATGCGGTCTTAGCCTCTCTGGTGTCAACACTCTGTCTGATTTTGGATTTTTTTTTTTTTTTTTCAAAATCAGACTTGACACCAGAGAGGCTGAATACCGCACTGAGTCAATGCGGTCTTAGCCTCTCTGGTCTCAACACTCTGTCGGATTTTGGATTTTTTTTTTTTTTTTCCAAAATCAGACTTGACACCAGAGAGGCTGAATACCGCACTGAGTCAATGCGGTCTTAGCCTCTCTGGTCTCAACACTCTGTCTGATTTTGGATTTTTTTTTTTTTTTTTCCAAAATCAGACTTGACACCAGAGAGGCTGAATACCGCACTGAGTCAATGCGGTCTTAGCCTCTCTGGTGTCAACACTCTGTCTGATTTTGGATTTTTTTTTTTTTTTCCAAAATCAGACTTGACACCAGAGAGGCTGAATACCGCACTGAGTCAATGCGGTCTTAGCCTCTCTGGTGTCAACACTCTGTCGGATTTTGGATTTTTTTTTTTTTTTTTCAAAATCAGACTTGACACCAGAGAGGCTGAATACCGCACTAAGTCAATGCGGTCTTAGCCTCTCTGGTGTCAACACTCTGTCTGATTTTGGATTTTTTTTTTTTTTTCCAAAATCAGACTTGACACCAGAGAGGCTGAATACCGCACTGAGTCAATGCGGTCTTAGCCTCTCTGGTCTCAACACTCTGTCTGATTTTGGATTTTTTTTTTTTTTTCCAAAATCAGACTTGACACCAGAGAGGCTGAATACCGCACTGAGTCAATGCGGTCTTAGCCTCTCTGGTCTCAACACTCTGTCTGATTTTGGATTTTTTTTTTTTTTTTTTCAAAATCAGACTTGACACCAGAGAGGCTGAATACCGCACTGAGTCAATGCGGTCTTAGCCTCTCTGGTGTCAACACTCTGTCTGATTTTGGATTTTTTTTTTTTTTTTCCAAAATCAGACTTGACACCAGAGAGGCTGAATACCGCACTGAGTCAATGCGGTCTTAGCCTCTCTGGTCTCAACACTCTGTCTGATTTTGGATTTTTTTTTTTTTTTTCCAAAATCAGACTTGACACCAGAGAGGCTGAATACCGCACTGAGTCAATGCGGTCTTAGCCTCTCTGGTGTCAACACTCTGTCGGATTTTGGATTTTTTTTTTTTTTTCCAAAATCAGACTTGACACCAGAGAGGCTGAATACCGCACTGAGTCAATGCGGTCTTAGCCTCTCTGGTCTCAACACTCTGTCTGATTTTGGATTATTATTTTTTTTTTTTCCAAAATCAGACTTGACACCAGAGAGGCTGAATACCGCACTGAGTCAATGCGGTCTTAGCCTCTCTGGTGTCAACACTGTCTGATTTTGGATTTTTTTTTTTTTTTTCCAAAATCAGACTTGACACCAGAGAGGCTGAATACCGCACTGAGTCAATGCGGTCTTAGCCTCTCTGGTCTCAACACTCTGTCTGATTTTGGATTTTTTTTTTTTTTTTTTCAAAATCAGACTTGACACCAGAGAGGCTGAATACCGCACTGAGTCAATGCGGTCTTAGCCTCTCTGGTGTCAACACTCTGTCTGATTTTGGATTTTTTTTTTTTTTTTCCAAAATCAGACTTGACACCAGAGAGGCTGAATACCGCACTGAGTCAATGCGGTCTTAGCCTCTCTGGTGTCAACACTCTGTCTGATTTTGGATTTTTTTTTTTTTTTTTCCAAAATCAGACTTGACACCAGAGAGGCTGAATACCGCACTGAGTCAATGCGGTCTTAGCCTCTCTGGTCTCAACACTCTGTCTGATTTTGGATTTTTTTTTTTTTTTTTTCAAAATCAGACTTGACACCAGAGAGGCTGAATACCGCACTGAGTCAATGCGGTCTTAGCCTCTCTGGTGTCAACACTCTGTCTGATTTTGGATTTTTTTTTTTTTTTTCCAAAATCAGACTTGACACCAGAGAGGCTGAATACCGCACTGAGTCAATGCGGTCTTAGCCTCTCTGGTGTCAACACTCTGTCTGATTTTGGATTTTTTTTTTTTTTTCCCAAAATCAGACTTGACACCAGAGAGGCTGAATACCGCACTGAGTCAATGCGGTCTTAGCCTCTCTGGTCTCAACACTCTGTCGGATTTTGGATTTTTTTTTTTTTTTTTTCAAAATCAGACTTGACACCAGAGAGGCTGAATACCGCACTGAGTCAATGCGGTCTTAGCCTCTCTGGTCTCAACACTCTGTCGGATTTTGGATTTTTTTTTTTTTTTTCCAAAATCAGACTTGACACCAGAGAGGCTGAATACCGCACTGAGTCAATGCGGTCTTAGCCTCTCTGGTCTCAACACTCTGTCTGATTTTGGATTTTTTTTTTTTTTTTTCCAAAATCAGACTTGACACCAGAGAGGCTGAATACCGCACTGAGTCAATGCGGTCTTAGCCTCTCTGGTGTCAACACTCTGTCGGATTTTGGATTTTTTTTTTTTTTTTCCAAAATCAGACTTGACACCAGAGAGGCTGAATACCGCACTGAGTCAATGCGGTCTTAGCCTCTCTGGTCTCAACACTCTGTCTGATTTTGGATTTTTTTTTTTTTTTTCCAAAATCAGACTTGACACCAGAGAGGCTGAATACTGCACTGAGTCAATGCGGTCTTAGCCTCTCTGGTGTCAACACTCTGTCTGATTTTGGATTTTTTTTTTTTTTTTTCCAAAATCAGACTTGACACCAGAGAGGCTGAATACCGCACTGAGTCAATGCGGTCTTAGCCTCTCTGGTCTCAACACTCTGTCTGATTTTGGATTTTTTTTTCTTTTTTCTCCAAAATCAGACTTGACACCAGAGAGGCTGAATACCGCACTGAGTCAATGCGGTCTTAGCCTCTCTGGTGTCAACACTCTGTCTGATTTTGTATTTTTTTTATTTTTTTCCAAAATCAGACTTGACACCAGAGAGGCTGAATACCGCACTGAGTCAATGCGGTCTTAGCCTCTCTGGTCTCAACACTCTGTCTGATTTTGGATTTTTTTTTTTTTTTCCAAAATCAGACTTGACACCAGAGAGGCTGAATACCGCACTGAGTCAATGGGGTCTTAGCCTCTCTGGTGTCAACACTCTGTCTGATTTTGGATTTTTTTTTTTTTTTTCCAAAATCAGACTTGACACCAGAGAGGCTGAATACCGCACTGA